>NW_010228352.1:0-38392 GCF_000690775.1 Eurypyga helias
AGGTTGAGTGCCTTTGACACTGCAGGCCTCCTCTCTGCTGTTAGGTAGGGCTCGCAGGGATTCAGCCAGGTTACATGAAGCTTCTGTTCTAGGGTGCAGACGTCTCTTGTTCCTGTTGAGCAGGAATTGCAACACTTGAAGCCTTTTGAATTTCTGAAGGGCAGTCTGTGAGCCGTCTGGTGTGTTAGAGACACCCTCTTGGACCTAGTGATCCATCTAAACATAGGCCTCGCTTGGGTCAGTCCGAGATACGATGGTCGTGTCCTGTGATAGGAAAGAGGGACGTCTAAAGAAACTGCTGTTGCTGTGCGGGGAACCCAGCAGTCTCCTGATCCTGCTCCCGAGTGTTTGCGTTTGCCTCTCTCCTTTGGAACATCCTCTCAAGCTCCTGAGCTGAGATTTGTCGGCTCAATAGATCTAGATCAGGTTTCTTGGATCAAGATATTGCGAGTGTAAGAAGGCATTGAGTTTACTGAAAGTTATCTTTCTTTCTCTTGCGACAATAGCAGTATTAATAATGCAAAAACGGAAATATGATGTTCACAGTGGACCCATGCTGTTACTGCTTGATCCTTTAAAGTCCAAGGATATCTAGCTTGCTTGTGTTGGAACATGGAAATGTCTTGAGGATGGCTGATGGGGAAAATGTAAAATTTGTAATTACAAGTAGCTGTTCTGCATAGTGTGCTCAATTAAAGGTCTTGAGCTAATGGCCTTAGCCCATTTTGAGTGTTGCATGACTATAGTGAATCTAAAAGGCAACCTCTAAATTTGGTAGGTGCTGTTTTGCCGCTACAAATTGGCTAACATGAGGTTGAAGTAAGTCTCCAGTTCTTGAGAAGCAAACCCCCAAGTAGCCTTTTGCTTCAAGGGCAAGTACAAGGTTGGTATTGGTAGAGAAACGAAATCAGTAATTCAAAACGAAAGGACAGACAACTCTGAAATGGCTATCTAGGTGACTCCTGCTTCTTGAGTAAAGTCTCTGTAGCGGATTCTCCTACCTCTTTACTCTAACAGAAAGGAATACTGCATGGGATTTGTTTGGAGGAAGCAGAGGTTCGTTATACGTTCTCTGCCCTGGGTGTGTTGATCTCCACTGTGGAAGGGTAAAAGGTACCTTCTTTCTTTTTCCCTCCAAGAAAACAACACTTTGACTAATGTGAGCAATAGAAGATAGCAGTAGGGTGTTTTGTTTTGTTTTTCTAAATCTTGACAATACAGTTGACTGAAATGGGCAGGCTCAAAAGGGCTAATGGCACAACATTTTTGGAATGGGCAGCAGAGAGAGGGGGGAGATTTTTGGCCCAAGGAGATACACTGCTTGATAAATTGGTAGTCTGATGAACAGGCTGCCTGCCATATCATACTTCCCTGCTGTCCTAGTTTGCAAGTTCAGATATGTTAAATATTTTAATATGTTAAATACAACCAGCAGTAACTCCCCAGAAATCCTCGCGAACAGGAGGGGAGGCGATTTGTTCATCAGTAAATGGTTTTGCGTGGGAGTTGATGATGCCGTGTGGCTCAAGGGAGCACTGCTGTACGGCATTGACCTTTGCAGGCGGTAGGCTGAA
Organism: Eurypyga helias; assembly: GCF_000690775.1. NCBI lineage: Eukaryota > Metazoa > Chordata > Aves > Eurypygiformes > Eurypygidae > Eurypyga > Eurypyga helias. The sequence continues at coordinate 1,575 of NW_010228352.1, forward strand.
CCCTGCCCGCAGATGGGGGGGCTTGCATTTCTGTAGGTCACGCCTGACTCCTGAAACAAGGACACTCTGACACAAGGCGTGCTGCCTTTCACGTTGGGAGTTTACTCATCCACAGAGAGTAAAATATGATTGTAAATACAGGTTTTTGGTTAGGATTTGAATCTTGGTAGTACTGGTAGTTCGTCCAACACTGACTGAAAACAGCTTGTGTGGTGTTACAGAGATTTGGAGGAAAAACGTTTTGGTTTTGTAGTTGGACTGTTTAAGGCTTGTAGCACAAGTGCAAAATGTCCTGTTTGCAGAAAAGTACTTCTGGCTTTTGATATGAATTACAGTTCTTAAATTCAGAACTCTTACACTACTTAGCTTGATATTGCATGTATGTTGTGTCAAAAACTTTTCCTCTGCAGTTGGGCTGCATTAATAGCACGGCGAGGATGGATTCGTTTCCTAGGAAAGCTAGAAGAAAATGCTTACTGTCACTGACTCAGAGGAAGTACAGCGTTACCTTAATACCTGAGGTCAGGGGGTTGCTTGGTTTGTCATAATCTTTGTGATGCTGGTGCTGGGAGGTCATTCAGTGAACCAGTTGCTTCCTGTAAGTACTTACTGATCTGTCTGGTCTCATAGTGTTAAGGATTATGGTTTTTCTGAAACAACCTTCTGAGTGTAAACACTATCTAGTCTGATGCAATGTGGCCTAGTGTCCCTGACCCAGGTTGACTTCGGCTAGACTTCAGATGACAGGGGTATGATTAAGAAACTCATTCTTGCGGAGTCTCAGGTGAGCATTTGCAGCATGTGTTAGCTTGAAGTTGTGTACTGGGCTTTCTGAATAGTATCTGTTTCCTGGGAGGGGTAGAATGGATAAATTGGTGTGATCTACTCAAGCTGTTAATGCTACCCGGAAGCTCCTGGTCTGTAGCAATTTGCTTCTGGAGGGTGACTTTCATCTAAGCTGTAGTTGGATTGAGGTTAACAGAGTAGAGCCGTGAGGTACCTGTAAGTTGGAGTTGTAGGGATGTGATTCTAATGGATAGTAATTTAGGCTGCGAAATAAATGGTCTCTGGTCTCTGAAGATGAGAAACTGCTAAGAGTGTTTAGTGACACGTTGTGTGTGCTCAGGCATGGATCAAAGGAAACTTTGCTGTCTCAAAGACTTTAGTGGGAAGTGTTGGTTTTCCTTGATACGGAGGGGTACCAAGTGCTGCTGCAGGACTGCTGTTGCACAATAGGCATTGACCAGGTTCTGGTCATGTGGTTCAGCTTCTGAACTTGAATAAGCTCCAGTGACCTCATTGGTGTGCACTCGGGTTACTTGTTGGATGTCATTAAGAGGCAAGAATCCAGGTGTTGTTCCCTTTGATTGCAAGAGGATTGCAGCCAAAGGTCTGAGGACAGGGCTGTGACTTTCCTTGGGAATGGGGACAGAGCCTTGATGCATCCGTATCAGGTGTAGTGCTCCTTAAAGGTTGCAGCAAGAGCCTTAACTGCAGTTGCAGCTTATGAAGTAAATAGCTGTTGGGGCTGAATCTAGTTCGTAGGCCTCTTCCCTGCAGTCCTGCCTCTTCCCAGAAACTGAACCAGCAGAGGCAACCTGAACCACTGCATGGTGCCATGTGGTGGCTCAGAGCCAGACCCAGGGGCTGAAGAGGAGGGCTGGAGATGAGAGAGTGAATATTAAGTACCTGTGGGTTCCTCCTTCCTTACTGTTGCAGGAAAGTGAATCTGTCAGTTACTGCTGTAAAGGAAGGGTTTGTAGCTCAAGCCTGGTTGGGTGATCTGGGTGATTCTGGGTAAGATGGGAGATACAGTTTTTTTAACAGGGTGAGGGCAGGGCCTAGGTGGTGGAGGAGGGCAGAACAGTGGGTTAAACAGTTCAGCAGCACTTGGTTTGTTCAGGAAAGTCCTCTGTGGCTAAGGAGAGACTGTTGTGTCGTACATGATGTGACAGGCTGCAGCACGGGGGGCATCTTGCCCTTGTATTCATGTTGTACAAGGCTTAAACTGAGGGTTCTCCTTCAGGTCTTGATTATGCCTGTGCTGCTTTGCTCTGTCCTGAGGGTGGTTGTGGTTTCCTTAGTGGTTACAGTTTGGTTCTGTCACAGGTGGTTGCGAGGCCTCAGTCGAGTTACTGCCTTGACTGTAAGGCAGGGGGAGAAAATACTGGGAGGACTTGCATGCAGTGTCAGGGGTTGCATTCTTGAGGTATAGCATTACAGTGTCCATCCCTTTCCCCAGCTGGGCTGTCTTGTTTCTTTTTGGGACCTCATGGTGATCTGGTCATCCAGACAGGAGTTGATCTAGCACTGGGACCAGCCCAGGAAAATGGTGTTTGCCAGATCACCTCCCTAGTGTTAACTGTACAGCCAGATAAGTGCCAGGACAGCATAAAGAGGGTTGTGGGGGCAGTGTATCTGGGACAGGTTGGACTGACTGAAATTTAAGCTGATTGTAAATGTACTCTGAGATTAGGATTATGTATTTTATTCAGACAAAAGGATTGCTTTTGTTAATAGCCAAAGCTATTTGTTGCACCCTCTTTTATCCTCAGTAAAGAAGCTAGAACATGATTCTGCATTTGCTCTTTCAAAGGATGAGTGGAAAAAGCCTTAAGTAAAACAGATCCGTGGGAGCAGTTCAGCGTAACCTGTAACAGGAAGAAAACAAACTGCAAAGGCAAGTAGCTGTCAGGATAACTCAAGGGTATATGGGTGGCTGATCCCCTATTCCAGCATATCATAGTGGAAAACACTTTAGGGCTATATTGCTCATAATAAGAAGTAGGCAGCTTGTCTTGTAGCTTCCTCCTGCCTGCAAGAGGCCATAGAAATAACGCAGCCGCTTCTTTTATACCATGTGGTGGACCTGCCCTTATGGCAGGCCACTGCAGTGCTAGTGTGCTGTTAATGTAAATATTAGGATAGAGCAGAAATGAAGCCATTGGTTCTTGGGGTTGTTTTCTTGGCAATACAGAAGCCGGTGGCTGTTCTCCTGTTCTCTTCCGTTGCACTCGAACGATGTCTGGCTATGGATAGACAATAGGCAGGCTGCTGCCCGCTGTAAATAGCCCATTGTACGCCGAGAGTAGGAGCAGCAAAGAACGGCGGAGTCCTGCCAACTTGGGTCGTTGCCTTGAGATACTGGCTCTGCTGTAAAGAATGAGTCTTGGGTGCTGCGGGGGGTGTGTGCGCGCATGTGTGTGAGCAGAGAGAGCCAGCTTTGTCTGAGCCGAGAACTCCTGGACCGAATTGATACGATGAGTTCAGAGGGATGCTTTCATGGGCTGGATTTTAGGAACCGCCCCTTCTGTGCAGGTGACCAGGACAGGTAGTTATCTCTAAAGCAGTTTTGCCCTGTTATTAAACATACTTTCCCATATGTGTGTGGTAATTATTTCTAAACTCTCAAACAAAGGGTCTACTGGTTGCAGTGAGTAAAAAGCACTTTTGACCGCAAATGTCCATTTCCCTCCAAGTATTTTGCTACATGTAGCAACCTGAGTATCAGAGTGGTACTTTGCTTATCCAGGGTCCTCTTTCTTTGTGTCTCCAGCTGTGACTTCCAATGGCTTATGTCCTGTCTCTCACTGGGGCAGAGTTTCTGAGTCTGTTCCTTGTGTTTCGGGTCTTGTCTGCGTGAGAAGCAGTTGCAGGACCAGAATTTGTGAACAGAGCATGGCTGTTTTTGCTCAAGTGAGCAGACTTAGCCACATCCTTCCCTGAGGAAAAGGACTGAAAGCCAGACCCTAACTCCACTGGGAAGATCTTTGTATCTCAAGCGAAAGGCTCTGAACTGCTCTCCTTGGGTCACAGTAAACACTCTGGGTGACTGATGGGAGCCATGAGCCACGTAAATACTCAGATGAATCAAAGAAGGCTGGGAGGCATTGAAGCACCCTTTCTTGATGGGGCTTATTTGGATGCAGGTGTTAAGAATGTGAATTTATTTTCCCTGTTGCATCTGGCTTTGTTTTAAATACAGAAAACAAGAGTTGATACAACTTAGCAGATAGTGTTAAGCCTTGGAATTGCTTAGTCTTGCAGAAAACTCTGTTCTAACCTTGGGTTTTTTTGTGCTGATGAGGCAGAAGGTATAATAGAAAAATGTCATCCCTCAGTATAGACTAAAGCAGTAAAATGCATCATTGTGTAATGGATAACTTGCAGTATAACTGCTTGAGAAAGGTTTGAAGTTTCAGGCTGCTCTACAAACACCTGGTCAAGGAAAAGAGAAGTGATGGGCATCTCTCCCTTCGCCTAGGCTGAAACCATAGTAGCTCCTTGACTACAATGGGGCTCTTACGTGAATGAAACGATCATGTTGAGTTCAATTCTTGTCAGCTGTAATGACACCACAGCCTTTTGAAAGAGTAACTCTCTAATGACACTGCATTGCTAAATCATACAGTGTGTGTGCAGGACGCATCATGACTCTTGCAGTGAGGAAAGCAAGTATCTGTTGCTTTAAAAGTCAAAGGTGCTTTTTGTGGGGCTTGAGGAGAAAAGAGCTAAGCTTGCTTTTAGCCCTTGTATACATTATGTCCCCCTTCTCCTAGTTTTATAGCATGGTGTCTGTGATATAGTCAAAATTAACCTGTAAGCCAAGACTTCTTTGTTGGAATTGCATCTTATTCTTAACTGTTTATCTGTGTATATTAAAGTGTAAGAGGTAGTTTTCATGCCTGCAGTGCTAATGAAGATAATCTGCGGCATAAAAAGCAACAGCATGGTAATCCTAACTATCGAGTTAGTAATTGATTTTTAAATTTCTTTTATGCCAAGGGAAGATGAAGTTCCTCGTTAATATATTCAGTTCTTCTCTACCTTTCATTCTGACAGCCTGATGTGGATTTTAAGCATAGTCTGCTCTGTATCACAAGGCAAATAAAGAAAAAGCATTTCTGGGGTGGCCCTGTACCCTGAGACTCTGCCATAAGAGGTGGAGAGGGGGCAGTGCCTGCAGGCTGGGGAGTGCTCTGTGGGTCCAGGACCCTTACAGAGGTGGAACTTGATTCCATCCTGAAGCTGCCCCCATCCATGACCTTGCCTGTCCTTCTGCTAACATTGTGAAACCCTGGGCCCTTTGGACCATTTTTATGGCTTTTTTGCTGTCTCTAGCAAATCCTTGTCCAAATACTGGTTAGACTTTTTGTGACCTAGACAACTCTTCTGTTGCACAGTTGAATAACCGATTGCAGCAGCAAAGGTTTCAGGGGCAGACACTGAACTAGAGATTTTCCTGTAGAAATACGAAGTCTTGGCCTGGTATGGTTGGTTCTGAAACTAATAAGCATATAATCCTGCCTGTTTGGGTTTCAGTGTCTCCTACGCTGCCGTCCTGCAGCGACGTGTTGTTACACAGTGCGTTCTAGCTATTTAAACGCAGATTCTGACATCCTTGAGGTCCTGTGGTTAACCTTATTGTCTGTAGGAAATGGCTGGGCTGAAATTACCTGAGTAAATTCATCTCTGCACTTGAAGCAAGCGGGAAGGCGTTGCTCCTGCCTGGCCAGCAGCTGTTGCCAGCCAGCCTGGGTGACAGTGAGCCCTGCCACCAGCCGGCTGGGCGGGTGGGCACCCTTCGCGGGTGGTGGGGTGACTGAGCGCGGGTTGCCATTGGCCCGGCAGGCCGGCTGCCTGCTGCTTACCTCTCACCTAGTGGGCAGGAGCCGGTGGGTTTGGCATGTGACAGTCCCCGGAGACCTTGGCTGTAGAGGAGAGCACCAGCTCAGCTGACAGCAATCCCTTTCTCCCTGCAGCTGGCTTGCTGGGGAGTATCCATGTCCGTGAGCGCTGGCGGGGAGCAGCCGCTCTCGGCTCTTCCTCCTCTGTGAACGTGACAAATCAAATGTGCTTCCTGTGCTTGATGATATGGCTGTGTGCTGCTTCCCTGGGCCTCCTCCGCTGCTTTAGTCTGCCTCACCATCAGGGATGAATTGCTGGCCTGGTGCTGGGGAAAATGGGAAGCCTGCTAGAGTAAAGGAGCTATGGGAGGATACCAGCTGTGATGGCAGCTTGCTGTAGTGAGCCTCCTGTGCATGACCAAAGGAGAGTAGAAAAGAGTGGGCTTATCTTACTGGTCTGTCTTGAAAAAATCCTGCTACTACAGGATTAGGAAGCTCTCTGGTTAATGCAGGCAGGTTAACATTTCATACCCCTGACTTCTCTGTTTGACACCTACTGTTCAGTCTTACAGTACAGCTACTCTTCAGGTAACTATTTAGCATCTGTGAAATGCTGTCCTTCAGAAAAAGGCTAAAGTTTTGTTAAAATGTAGCGTCTGTTAAAAACTTAAAGAAATTGCCTCCAGCCCCACCTGTTTTTCTAGAGTATAAACTAGAATTGCTTGCTTGCTTCCTTGCAGCACAGAGGTCTAAAGGTATTGCCTGCCTAGTGGCAGATGAAATTATTTTGGTAGTGGAAGCTAGCAGGACAAAGCATACATTGCTCTCCTACGGTAGCAGTGAATTGGAAGGGGACTTGAAGTTTTTGTGTGTAACTTTCCTTCCTTTCAGCAGATTCCAGCATTGGGACAACTGCACTGAACTGCAATGCAAGCACATGAGTTGTTCAGACACCTACGGATGCCGGAACTTGGGGACGTCAGACAGTATGTGCGCACGCTTCCAACAAATACGCTGATGGGCTTTGGTGCTTTCGCAGCTCTCACCACCTACTGGTATGCAACAAGACCGAAAGCACTAAAACCACCATGTGATTTAGCAATGCAGTCTGTGGAAATAGAGGTAAGTGTCACTTACGGGATGCTGTCACTGAATTTTGAAGCCTAAAGGCAGCATTGAGGGAGCCCAAACACCAATTTAACTAAGAGTGTTTCTAAACTTGTAGTGTGGAGGGAAATACATTTCAGGGCATGTTTAGGATTTTTCTGAAATGTAGCTTGAACTCAGTTTCTGCTTTCTGAATGTGAAAATCAGCTTCAGGGTTGAGGTCATCATGGTGGTACCTAGCACGGGAGAAAGACTGTGCTGTGAAAACGGAGCTTCTGATCTGAGTGGTGGCAGGAAACCTGTGACTGTTAGAATTGGCACAGTGTAGCTTTCAATTCCTGGCCCCGCATTTGGGTGATGACCTACTGAATTAGGTCTTGAGGTCAGAGTATATATGCTGGTGCGTACTGATTAGGCTAATACTTTTCTGTTATAATATTTAGTTTATAATAGCGGGCAGAGGAGACTTTATATTGGGTTACAGGCACAAAGAGGGTACTAACTGTCCTCAAATGATCTGTGGAAAGACATTAGTCCTGCCAAGAGATCCCAGCCATAGAGCAAGCTGAAATTAAAGCAACCACCTGCTAAACTCTGGATATGCTAGCTTAGCTTTTTTCTTATGCTTTTTAGAGGCAGACAGAGTTGCTGTTAGGTGGTGGTTTTTTTAATAGTGAAGCTGAATATGGAAACAGTCTGACTGGGAGGAACTGTTGCTTAGAAGCAAATAGAGATAACTGATTACATGGCTAGGGTTTCCTGTGCAGCAGTTGTATCAATTCCCCTGTTCGCTACAGAGTAAAGATTTAACCGCTTCATTCTTTCAAGAGTGCTTCTGTGTTTCTTAAGGGCAGGCAAGGTGTTTTCCCCTTTTGCAGGAAGGAGACAACTTTGAAAGGTGGTGATCTTCAAGGGAGATGCTTACAAAAAGCAGGATTGTAAGGCTGACTGTTTCTTGCATTACAACTACCAATATAGAAATTTTTTTTCTGGTATACTTACGACAGAAGTCTCCCTTTACGGCACATCCTTCTGTGTGGTTAGACTGCATCTCGTTGTCCTCTATCAGAAACAATTAATGTCACTTTTTGTGCTTAAGAGTAGATGTGACTGCAAACTGATGTAAACAAATGTGGGAGAGCAGTTTGAAATTTACTGTAGGTAAACTTTCATGAACTTGAGCAAAGCAAACTCTTGTCGTAACCTCAAATCGGGCACTTTCTTTGCAGTGTTTCATGATACTAAGATTGAAGAATGAAGCATTAGTTGGATCTTACATTCAAAGGTTTAGTTAGTACCATTTATTTCCTGAATAAAGTAGCAGTGGCAGCTTTCCAGCTGTGGTGGGCCTCACTAGTCAGTAAAGACTTGAGCAGTTTGGGGGGCAGGTTTGCAGTGGAAGATGGTAAACCAGTGACTTAGCTGGCTGTAAAATCCAGCATGACAAATGCTGATGTGCTTGAGACTATTGACAGCAGTCACAGTTCACTGCCTTTACCTCTTCAAGCTAAATTTCTTGTCACTGCTGGATTCAGTGATTGAAATCAGTGTTTTGTAGTATGAGACTTCACTACACTCCTTAATACATCCTTGATCCGTATTGTACTAATTAACATCAGCTCTCCGATCAGAGCAAGTAGGTATAACAGCATTGTTTTGTGTTGCCTTTTCAGAAAGTAGATTTTAAGAGGAAAACTAAACAGTAGGAAAACTGAAATGAAAAACAACAGTGTTAGCATGTCTTGGTGATAAGAGCTCAGACTTTGGGAACATGCTGAAATGAGCATGATCTATCCAGTCTTGTTTATTGACAGTTCAGGTACTGCCCTTGATGTAATATCACCTGTACTAAACTGTAATCAAATGAGAATGTATGTTTTGAAGCAAGTTTCAAGTGTCCATTAAATTGATACTTCTATAAGTAACTAGAGTGCAATACAGTACTTGGGATTCAGTTTCTCACTACATTCTGTGTAGAATTTCACTTCACTTGCTCTATTCTTATACATGTGTTTAGATGGATTGTTGGTTCCATAAAAGAAAAACATCAAATTCTGCTCTCCAAATTGTGTCTTAATAGTTTTTCTGGCTAAACAATACAATATTAAAAGGTCTAGGGAATAAGCAATATGCTCCAAAAGACATTGCTGAAGGCAGTTCCTCTTCCCTAATGTTTTAATATCTAATCTACCTGTTTGTTAATGATAATTTCAAACTATAAATAACCTTCTGCTTAATTCTTACTTGTGACTTACTTCCTTGGCCTCTAACAAAGTTAAATAAAGTCAGTGACTGGAGTAGGGTTTCCACATGTTCTGATTATTTTCAGGGAGGAAGATCCTACTTATCACTGTTCTAGGTCACTTTCCATCTCTGGAAAGCTTTGATTTGGTAGGCTAGCACCCAGTGACCTATTTTTTTTAACCATCACTGAGTGAGTATAGAGACTGCGTGCTTAGTTGACTATTGCTACTGAGAATATCAGCTCTTCTAGAGTAGACATAGAGTAAACGTATACATACTACAGTTAGATTTCATTGGAAGAAACCTTCTAGTCATCAAAGCTGCCAACCTGATCTCTCTTCAGGGGAAGTGCTCAGAGGTATAGGTGAAAAAAATCCAGGATTCACTTGAATCCTTTCCCTGTAGGAGGGGAGACAGGATTAATGGAGAATAAAGAGAGCCTGACCGGTGTGAGGCTGCACTGCTGAGACTCGCACTATGCTCAGTCATGCACTGTATCGGTAAGAATTTCAGTGCTACAGTAATGGTACAAATAGGGCATTAGTGCTGTGTTTTGCAAAGCCTGTGCACCCTTCATGTCTGTAAGTGGAGACATCTCTGGGTCTTCTGCTTGTAGATTGCTCTTTGCATTGGTGCTCAATAGCTGAACAACTTTGGCTGTTGAATGGAGCGCAGGTGTTTGGCTGTCAGGTGTATTAAACCCTGCTGTCAAAACCCAAAGGCTTATTTGGCTCCAGTGCCGCTAAAGCATGTGGAAGGTTAGCAGATAAATAAACAGTAGGATGTCAAGTTTCCTCTAGTAGTAGGAGTTTGGATTTGACTCTGGCTTCTTTTTTTCTTAAGACACTGAAATATGGAGAGACATACTCAACTCATTAAAACTCTTCAACCTCCTTGCACTCTTCTGATGCGTTACCAGAGCTCTGGCTTGCTTTACCTTTCAAGGATCACTTGATTAGACCTGTGCTTGTCTCCCTGTTAAGTGATCAGTTTTAGCTGTTGTGTGGTTGCTTAGGGTTTAGCATGCTCACAATCTTATGGCTGGCTTGAAAACTCTGCTTTATTTGTCTTGCTGTTCAGAATATGCACGTTGGTGACCTAAGCACCACTTGCTAGTGTACCTTCCCTCCTAGGATAATGGAAATGGAGTCTCTTGCTCTGAGGCATGCTGGAGCCAGCGGTGTGTTTTGGCAGTACTGCTGATCCGAAGCAGCCTGTGTCCACAAGAAGCGAACCCATGACTTGGACAAAAGCAGCATCTTGTCATGGGATCCAAACAGGCATCGATGGATGGAGTAGTATGTGCCTCTGTAGAATAAATCTGTTTCCTTCAGCTGCTGGTATTCTGAACCAATGCCAAGGGTTTACGTAATGTCCAGCACTTGCTGTGTAATAGGCTGATTTCCTGTAACTCCCTGAGCTGCTGCAAGGGCTGCCTTACATGAGTAACTGTCCTTGCACTGATGAGAGATTATTGCCTGGCTTCTTAAGGACACTATGCTAAAACACACAACCCTTATGAGTGCTTACCTTTGTACTGGACAGATCTGTTAGTGCCATCCAAATAACCTGTAGGAAATCTGCCAAACATTCCAGTCCTGAGATTCCCTGATAGTGCAAAAAATTCTGGATAAGGACTCTTTGGACAGGCTCCTAAAGTAGTAGTTCTTGCTACTCTGAAGCAAAATGTAGACCAGTGCTACCATTGCCTAGTAAATGAGTTCCAACTGGAAGCATCAGGTAAGGTGAGAATGATCTTCAGCATATCCAGGGGGATTTCATTTGCATCTCTGAAGAATAACACTCAACTCCTGATAGCGTTCACACAGGGAGCTGGGTGACCCTCAGCATAACTTTTACTCTAGGGCTGTTGGAAATGGCTAACTTCACTTTACCTTGGGGAAAGAGCTAATTAAGCAGAACCATAACTTGGTTGTGCTTCACTTTACTGAAAACTCAGGAGAACTGATGGAGTCTTTTCAATAGTAGTCTGTTGCTGTGTTTTGTAGAGATTTGGGTTTTTTTGGAAGGACAGGGCAGTCAGGCTTTTATTTAAGCAGTGTGCTGTCTGATAATTCTCCTCAGATTTCGTTAGTGCCTCGGGCCCTGCAAAAATGGCTTTTGTGGTGCTGAGTAATAGGGCTTGTAAACAAAACAGTAATAGCTCGGATGAGGGGGAGAACCCCACAGATTTATTGACAGTTGCCAAGTAATGGCTTAGGATATGATATTTCACCTGACAGGGGAACTGTAGCACATCAAACATGGTACTGATGCACTGCCTTGCTGACATTGTGTCTGTGGTTACAAGCTGCATCGTGTGAGCCTCCTCAGGTCAGCTCCAGAGGTGGTAACACTGGGAAAATCTAGAAATTGACTTTGGTTATCCAAGATACTGTGCTTAAACCAGCACAGTAACTGGATGCTGAGCTGAAACCAGCACAATAAAGCAAGCAGTCTTGCTTTTCTTTCCAGGCAGAGACATGTACTAGTGATCTGTTCACTTCCTGTAGAGTAGATGCTGGTCTGAGCACAAGCGCGCTCTTGAATTTCTAATGTTACACATTTTTAGAGGCAAGCCAGTCATTAACTTGTTCTGGGTCATGTTCACAGTGTAAGGTTCTGCTTACTGTCAGAGGAGTGGCAAGCACTGCATTACGCATAGCATTTTGCTGCAACAAGTTAGACTTGTTTTACTGTTACTCCTCCCCTCCATGTGCCATCTCCTTTCTGTGGACATGGGCAATACAACGTCTTCTGCAGAGAAACCCACGCTTATCTAACTTACACATGAGCAGATGCTCTCTGGTCTTCCAGGGTACTTTGAAAACAGCAAAAATAAACCAGAGCCTCTGACTGCCTGTGGATAGGTTTTTGACATTGGGGATGATGGCACAGATCAAGCAAAGGTTTAGTTAGTCCAGGATTAATAAATGTGGCCCAGCAGTACTTGCAGAACTGCAGTTTGTGAAATTTGATTGACATAAAATCAGAGTGACTGATTAAATAATCTGAAGAACTATTAAATTCCTGTATCAACTTCCAACTGTAGCCCATGTAACTGCTCACCTGCTGAAAAATGGTGATTTTAATCCTCAAGGTAGTGTTGTCTTGGCTGTCTCTAGATAAGGAGGAAATACTTTTTCTGTAAAATGGAACTTTTAAATTGGATTAAAGGACTCAAATTTTTCTCTGACACAGAGTATTTTACTTATGAGAACATTAGTTTTAGGGTGGTGTTGACCACCCTTAAGATGACCTAGGTTTTAAAACCCCAGTTTGAAGTGTGATTATGTTTTGTAATCTTAATGCTGAGATCCTAATCTACTTTTCCAATTAATATTGTATCTAGAGAGCTCTGAGGCTGGAGCGATCTAGAAAGCTTGGTGGAATTAATTATGCTCTATACTGCTATAATAGAGTGAAAACATTTCTTAAGAAAAACCCAGTGTCTAGCAGTGAGTGTCAGCAGGCATGTTGTGGTTCTCCTTTGTTCTGTGCCATCATGGGTAGCTGAGGGATAAGGTTTTGCCTGACAGGGATATTAGTAACACAGGGAGCGGTCTGGCTCTTCAGCCCATGTCCTGGGAAACCTTGCAGGTCTCTCACCTGGTTGTGCAAGGGACTGAAGCGCTCTCGAGCAGGATTTGCCAAGGCTCATAACAAAACTTCACGGAGGTGTTTCTATTCCTGCAGGAAATTCCTGGTTGTTTGTAACCAAGAAATATGTCTAACCCTTCTAATTGGTTTTCTTAGGGTAATGAGCATGCTCGAAGGTCCTCACTTCTTACTAGTGATGAACCATTGATCTACTACTACGATGATGTGAGAACGGCTTATGACATCTTCCAAAGGGGCGTGCAAGTATCAAGTAAGTGTAAAATTAAAGATTTTTTTTTTAATAACATTTGAGACCTAGAGGTCTGGACTCTTTTTGAAATGCAGCTGGGGATGGGGGAGGTCTGCCTAGCAATATGATAAATATATTGGGTGTGAGTGTTATTGTAGGCAAGTTCAACTGCTGCCTCTTGTAAAGCAGGGTTGTGTGAATAAAGTCAGTGCTGTGTTTCTTAGCCTAAACCAACCTTGTTGCCTCTGTGTCCTTCCCTCCTCCCCCTGCCCTTAAAAAAAAAAAAAGGTTTGTTGTCTTAAGGTGTTTGCAAAGAATCTAGAGGTGTCACGCAGAGTGTAGTTGGTGTGGTGTCAGGACAGAGGGGTTGGGGGTTAAATTTTGAGTGACTTCTTGATTATCGTTTTTTCAGATAATGGGCCATGTCTAGGTTTTAGAAAACCAAACCAGCCCTACGAGTGGATCTCTTATAAAGAGGTAAGTAGTCTGTCTGACTTAGTGCTAGACCTGTGTGTGCTTGCTGAGACCATAGATACAACATCCAGTAACGTGATATAACAAATATCAATTATTTATAGATGTGTTAAAGTACTAGTATTTTGCAGAAAGGTTCTAGTTCCTAGTAGAGTATCTTAAAGGAACAGACTCAAATATGTGCAAGGGAGAGGAAGAAAGGTATCACCTACACTTCCTTAGTTTATTAGTGGTTTTATTTCAGGTCTTTTCTGGGGGGAGGGGTGATCTTGGCAGCTTTTAGCATCTCACTGCTGGAATTGTTTAGAACTTGGACACTGCCTCTGAAGGGCTGCAGCTTCGAAATGGTATTTGGGGATTCAGACTACTGCTACTTGAGGTGCTTGTTCCTGGGAGACTTGTCTTGCACTAGGTGATGTCCTCCCTGCAGGTGTTACTCTTGCTCCGTGACAGCTTGTCTCCATAGTGCTGCGTGATGGCTGTGTAGGGAGTTCACAGATATGCGTCTAACCAGTAGCATCTTCCTTTGTGACTGCTAAAAATATCTTTATGCAAATCTTTGCTAACAGCTGCACACTTCTAGGTCGTTCCTGAATTAATCAGTTATTTTCTTCAAATCTGCATGAACCTTGCCTATTGCATACTGTTAAGGTCATTAAACACCTTTTGTATGTAGCGGGCCTCGCTTTTTCCAAGGTGACTTTGCTGGGCACTTGTTAGGTACAACCTCTTGTATTAAAGCCTTTCTGTTTGTGTCATGTGACTAATAAGGATTCAGGTCATGTGCTGTGTGGAAAGAATTTAGAAAACTGCCTTCCCAAGCTTTGTTTATAGAACTAGCTGGGCTTTGCCTCCTTATTCCCCTGCTTTTTGAAGGGAGAAACTCTGTTCCCATAGGCACTGAACGAAGCAGAAGGATGGCATATGTAGTGCTTGTGACTGAGCTGACTCATTCCGGGGTCACTTCTAGGCTTTAATACAGACACAACAAAACAGCCTTTTCTGAGCTTAACATAGGCTTAACACGTTCAAGTGTCTCTTCTGCTGCATACTGAGTGCAAGTGTATCAGTGTGGTGTAACACACAGCAATGTTTAGGCTATGAAAGTCAGAGGACATGTAAAATAACCAAGAAAACTTCTGTCTACTTAATATCGGTTATTGGCCTCCTTAGGTAAGACCTAGAGTAAAAAAAATGTTCTAAGGGTGTGTACTGATGAGCTTGCTCTCATGTTTTTTTTGTCTTCTCTCTTGTGTCTCCAGGTTTCAGACAGAGCAGAGTGTGTGGGCTCTGCTTTACTCCACCGAGGCTTCAAACCTTCTCATGTTCAATATATAGGAATCTTCTCACAAAACAGACCTGAGGTAATTGAATTGACAGTGTCTGTTGGTGATCCAGCTGTTAAAGTGGCCTGCTCTTCAATCTGTAGCTTTCTGGCAGTGAACTGAGCTTCCCTACTAAGTTCATTTGGTGCTGGGAAAGGGCTTAAAGGCTGACATTGTAGACCCGCAAGCTATGAATGTGGCATCTTTAGCTAAGAAGTAACACTGATAATTAACACAACTGTTAGTGTCTGATATTAGGTTTTTTTGCTGCCAGAGCTGAATGCAGGAGGCTGTAGAGCAGGAAGGCAATCAGGGAATCAAGAACAACTTCTTTTTCCAGTTTATGGAGGAGGCCTGTTTAATGGGATGCTAATACCATACTTAATGAATATAATCACAGAATGGTTTGGGTTGGAAGGGACCTCAAAGACCATCCCGTTCCAACCCCCTGCCATGGGCAGGGACACCTTCCACTAGACCAGGTTGCTCCAAGCCTCATCCAGCCTGGCCTTGAACACTTCCAGGGATGGGGCATCCACAGCTTCTCTGGACAACCTGTCCCAGTGCCTCCCCACCCTCTCCAGAAGAACTTCTTCCTGATATCCAATCTAACCCTCCCCACTTTCAATTTAAACCCGTTACCCCTTGTCCTGTCACTACAGGCCCTTGTAAAAAGTCCCCCCCAGCTTCCTTGTAGCCCCTTCAGGCACTGGAAGGTGCTCTAAGGTCTCCCCGGAGCCTTCTCTTCTCCAGGCTGAACAAGCCCAACTCTCCCAGCCTGTCCCCATAGCAGAGGGGCTCCAGCCCTCGGAGCATCTTCGTGGCCCTTCTCTGGACTCTGTCTAACAGGTCCTTGTCCTTCTGATGTTGGTGGACACACAGGTGGATGCAGCACTCCAGGTGGAGTCTCTCGAGAGCAGAGCAGAGGGGCAGAATCCCCTCCCTCGACCTGCTGGCCACACTTCTCTGGATACAGCCCAGGATACGGTTGGCTTTCTGGGCTGCCAGTGCACACTGCTGGCTCATGTCCAGCTTTTCATCCCCCAGTACCTCCACATCCTTCTCCTCAGGACTCCTCTTAATCCACTTGCTCTCTCAAAAAGCAACATTGGATTACAACATAATTGCAAGTGGTTGGAAGTCACGAGGAGGTATTTAAACCTTTGAAATCGCAAAGAAACAATTAAGTATATGGACAAATAGAAGATGGGTAAAAGTGATAGTTCTGTCTCTGCCAGAGGCCATGGGCACGAAGATTCTGGGAGGGAGAACTGCTGATGAAGGCAAAAACTGAAAATTAATTGCAGTTTAAGGGGGCATAAAAGTGACCTAATTAAAGATCACTTTGCTTTGTCAGGTGATCATGTTATGAGACAACTATGGGGTATTTAGATTGAAAGCTAGTGTCTATCCACTTTAACCCAGGAATGGTTAGAGATGGCTGTTTCTAAAAATATTAAATGTTCAGTACATATTCATTCTCTAGACTTGCCTATTAAATCTGTTTAATAGGACTGAGTTTCTCTAAGCTGTGTTTACATGCGTAGCAGCTCGAGCTGGTACTTGCTGCATTAAGTAGTTCATTCCAAACCTGTGTTAAGACAGGAGACTGGTTCTTAGGTTTTGTCAAAAATATCCTGTCCTTTGTGATTAAACACTCCCAGCTGGATGGCATTAGGTGGAGCAATCTGCAGTGGTGACAGAGTTACAGTGCATCAGTGTCTGTCGTGCTGACAACAGCTTCACAGAATCACAGGGTGGTTTGGGTTGGGAGGGACCTTAAAGATCATCCAGTTCCAACCCCCCTGCCATGGGGGGGTTTGGATTTTCCTGCTGGAAACAATAAGAGTAATAAAGGCTGGGATGCCTTCAACTAGGAACCTGTTAAATGACGTGGTGTTAGACTCTTCAGTTCAGTCTCCCGTGCTCGTAACGCTATGAACCGGCAGTAAAAAAGGGAGCTGGTGGTTGGCGTGATGCCAGTCCGAAGTGTTTCTCTGCAGACCTTTGGGTGCAAAGTCTGACTGCTGGGTCAGTGGATTTTCTGGAGGAGAGTGTGGCAACGTGTTCTGCTCTTGGGTCACAGAGATGAAATGTGCTTGAGTTGCAGTGTTCCAGCAGGCTTTGAGTTGGGTCAGAAATGAGCTAGAAAGACTTGTTTAAGCCAGCCATTTGAAATCTGGGATTTTCCCTGCTGAAAACGACTGGATGGGTGTTGTGACATCCCCAACATAATCACTAATTCAGATGGGAGATTACGTGAAGTGTTTTTGTGTGAAATGATTCACATTTGTCAGTCTAAGGAACAACTGCTGGGGAAATCCCCTAATGGGGGAGAGGCTAGCATGTTACTCTTCACTTTCACTAAAAAAGCACACTTGAATTTATAAAAAAGTTACTTTCGCTTTTGAGTAACTGGAAAACAGATGATCCCTTCTCCAAGGAAGGAAGTTTGGTTTGGATTGAGAAAACAGGGCAATGAATGTGCAGTGTCCCTGAATAGAACAACAGAGCCACGTCAGAAAGCAAACTGAAACTTTCAGGCTGCTGTTTGTAGTCAGTCCTGGTTGCTTGGGCTTTGAGACAGAACTCAAGTGTCAAGGTCTTTATGTTTATATGTAATTACTCTTAACTTTAGAAGCAAAAGTAGAAATGTTTTGGTAGTTCATAGAATGAAGATGCTGGTGGCTGTATTGAGAAT
Organism: Eurypyga helias; assembly: GCF_000690775.1. Taxonomy (NCBI): domain Eukaryota; kingdom Metazoa; phylum Chordata; class Aves; order Eurypygiformes; family Eurypygidae; genus Eurypyga; species Eurypyga helias. The sequence goes on from NW_010228352.1 coordinate 18,903, forward strand.
GATGGTGTGCAGGAGTAGTTGGAGGCTGCAACAGGAAGCTTTTATCACTGTGGGCACCTTCTGAAGTCTGCTGCAGTAGACACCCCATTAAAAGAGCTGCTAAACTTCAGTCTGGGGGACAGCAATGCAGCTTCCCCCTTGTTACAGGGACAGGTGGATGCTGTCTGTCTAGGAGGAAATAGTCTGTGGACATTTTCTTGGCCGGTACAGGTGTGCCTGCTTAGGCTTATCAGTATGTCTTGTTATCTGCGTGGAAGTCTAGTTCACCTGTTGGCTGGCTTTGTCCTAGCTTTCCAAAAACTCTTTTTGGACAAGAGGGGTACAATTTACCCATTGTGTAAATCTGTTCAGAAAACATCGTTAAGGCTCTGTCAGTAGAAAACTTTATTACAGGTAAATTCCTTTAATTAACAGTTTGGAAAACTGAGATTTAGCAACCCTGTTAACGTAGCCTCTGCATTAGTTGTTATATGGAATCACCAGCTGAGTGATGCTTAAACTTGTTGTCACACGGGGGTGAGGTGGCTGGCTAGCATCCTGCAAAAACACTGGGAAGTGTGACAAGGTTTGGGGGTGGGGAAGGGAAACAAGCACCCTTGCTAACGCAATCCTTGGTGAATTGTTAAATTCTAGCTTTTAAAGATGTATGTTTTGTTCCTGTAACTGACTAGAGGTGCCATGTCTGAGAATTTTTGCCATTCTCTGATGGGGAAAAAATTCTGTTAATAGCTAAACTAAGGAGACAGTTATCACTATGTTTTTCAAAAGCACTCAATATTACTTTTAGGGGCGGACTTTAATGTAATTGGATTGTATTCTTTCCCGTACCTCCTTTATTGTTCATTTTTTTGATTCCTTCCACAGATAAAAAACTAGTAGGTCTTCAGAGTAAACAAATGATACAAACTGCCACTTCTTTCTTATTTTAGAAAGACTTGTCCAAGTGAGGTTTGTCCTGTAGGCTTCCTTGTTAGAACCCAAGCCGGAGTCTTGCGTGGAGATCTGTTATGATAAGCACACACAGTGACTTGCATCTTTTCCCTTCCTGCAGTGGGTCATCATTGAACAGGGATGCTATGCCTTCTCCATGGTGGTGGTGCCGCTCTATGATACCTTGGGAACCGAAGCAATTACCTACATTGTGAACAAAGGTAGGAACCTTTCCGTAGTTCAGCAACTCAATGTATGCTGGCAGAGGGCAGAACTATGGCCTTTGGAACAGTCTTCCATTACCACATTCCGAAGTATGTATGGATCAAGTCTACACTAGTCAGATTGATAACGGCACTCTCTTTCATCAGCTGACTTGTCATTGGTTTTCTGTGACAAACCTGACAAGGCCAAACTCCTGCTAACCAGTGTGGAAAAGGGAGAAACTCCGATACTCAACACCATCGTTGTCATGGAGTCTTTTGGCATGGATCTTGTGGAACGTGGCAAGAAGAGTGGGGTGGAAATCTTCAGCATGAGAGAAATAGAGGTAAGCCCGCTCCACTGACTTTACTGCTTTCCCCCTGGTTGCCTGTGGAGGAAGAAGACTGTGTCTGAACAGATGTTTAGGGCTGAACAAAAGGTGGTGGAGTAGTTTCAAAATACTTAACTATCTCTTGGTTTGAAGTTGACACACAGAATAGTTTTTAAAAAAAAAAAGAAGGAAACCAACTTGCTAATAGTATTTCACAGTGCTTAAAGTGTACGAGCGAATGCCAGGGTGACGGGACGAAAGCTCGTTAACCTAGTCCAGGCTGAACATCAGATCGGAGCGTTAAGGCTTGCCCGTGTGAAGCAGTATCGTGATAACTATATACCGTGACTCATCTGTCAGAAATGCCTCTTTCAGGAAGAGCCTGTGTGGGTTTGGGTCTTGTGGAAAAATAGCATCTTGCCATGTACACTGAATCTACAAAATGTTTTCTGGGGGAGGAGAAGAATGGCAGTAAGCTGTTCCAGGGTAGGCTTATGGTAATGCAGGGGGAATGAGACTTCCAGGTTTGGGAAGTAGAAACCACTTTTCTTGACCACCTCACGTTCAAGTCGTTGGTTTTGCTTTCGTTTATTTGGTCTGCGTAGCGCTCTCATGCAGGTTTACTTCCTAACCTCGCTCGTCATTTGGAGAATTGTGTCCCAGGATCAGATTGCATAAAGTACATCTTTACTGTGAGGCATGAAGCTGGCTCTTGCCTGGTTCCAGCTGGAGTTCTGGGGAGGGCTTGGCTCACTGGGACTGGGGTGTCTCCAAATCAGTGTGCTTGTCTCTGTGCGGGATCTGCTGGGAAATGCTTCATTTCCCTGAACTTGCTGCCACCGCAGCCTTAACTGCTGTGACAACAGGGCCACCTTCTGGTAAAGATACAAAAATCCGGCGTGTCTTTTCAAAGAAGACTTAACTGTTTTGTAGCCAACCAGCCTCGGCAAGGCTGCCAGGTTGGAATGGGGCTAAAAACGTTACGCAGAGCACCTGCCTTACACAGTGCTGTAGCTCGCTGGCAACAGGTTTGGGTTAAAGACTGCCCCAACTGCAAATTGGTACGCTAAAATCAGAGCTGAACTCTGGGCTTTGGCAGAGGAAGGTGCTTCTCACTGAATGTCATCTCTGAGTTAGAAGCTTAGATGCTTAAGTAGTGACTTCCAGTAGTGCCTTGTAGCTCCTGACAACAGGTGGTGTTTGGATTAATGCAGCAATAGGTGCTCTAAGTGGCTCTTGTCTAACTCTCAGAAGTTAGGCAAATTTGAGTATTTCTATTAGTGTTTCAGTGGGCAGGAATACGTTTTCTCACTTTTTTTTAAGAGGTAGAGGGTTTTAGTGTCTCCTGAAAGGCAACTATCAACTATTTAAGAGCTTAGATTAGAATAGAATGACTCTTTCTAGCTTTAAGTACTTTGTTTTCTGGATTTCTGGCTTGAGCTTATTGCTCAGCTGTGCTTTATAGGTTATGTGCTCAGTTCCTCTGTCTCCCAGATGCCATAAGCTTGGATTCTGTTGCCTTGACATCTGTATGTGTGTGGTGGTTACTTACAGTGGAGTGGTTGAGTACGTGGTTCTCGAATGGGAACAGATGTTGGAGTTCTGCTCTAAGAAAGCCTAACAAGTATGTGGGGATCTTTAGCTCTATATTCAGTAAATACCAGATCTTGTTCAAAACAGGCTATAGGGAAGTGTTGAGGTTCTGGTGGTACTTGAAATCCTAGTCTTTTAGGTTGGAAAAGACCTTTAAGATCAAATCCAACCGTTAACCTAACACTGCTAGTGCCACCACGAAACCATGTCCACCTCCTCCATGTGTTTCTTAAATACCCCTGGGGATGGTGACTAGGTATGCGTTCCTTTCTGCCTAGAGAACTATAGCATCGTTAACAGTCAGGCCTGAATCATCATAAGAAGGGAGAGTGAAGATGACATTCTGGAGGAGAGAACCTAACACATTTCTTTCCCTTTTCTCCTTCCTGTAGGAGCTGGGAAGACTGCACAGGCAAAAACCTATGGTAAGTGTGACATGAGTTCAAGCTCCTTAGCCTGAAGCTGATAGCATTCTGTAGGTCAAACTAGCACATCTCCCTTTCCCGTAGCTCAGAAGTAACACTAGTATTTCAATGTTTTGTCCAAGAAAACCTTTTTCCTTGCTATCTTAACCATACTAATACTTTCTTAACTCTCATAGCCTCCAAAGCCAGAAGATCTAGCAGTCATCTGTTTCACCAGTGGAACAACAGGTACACGTAATTACATTATGCAGAATTTATTGTTGTGCAAAATTAGATTCAGTAAGTCTCCCTTTGAGGTGTTTCTTTACTTCCCATTGATCAGTACAGTGTTACAGTATTGGGGGGTGGAGGTGTTACACTTTTGGGCTTGGAAATAAGTAAGTACTGAACCTGCATTCCCATATTTAGAAGGACTCTGCATCAGGCTTTTGATTCTTCCCTAGTCTCTTTTCATACCGTATTAGCAAGACTTGTTCCTTAGCTCCAAGCAACCCTGCTGTAAGACCAAAATAGACTACTGTCTAGATGTCACATGCCTGACACTTGTGACCTAATACCAATGCTGGCAGGGAGCAAAAGGGAAGAGTACAATGGCAAGCTACACTTCTAAAGCAGATGTGAGAGCAGAAATTAGCCTGGGTTTGATAGCTGGATCTTTTCAGAAGTGTTGGATTCTGAATGAGAAGCTTACCCAAGAAACATGGTGCTTTCTTCAGGATTTGTTCTCCTTGTGAAAACTGAGGACTTTGACACAAACTTAGAATAGCTGGTAACAGTAGTGTTGTGAGTGTGTTGGCGAGTTCTCTACCTTTGTTTAACTGAAATACGAAGCAAAGTATCAATATTGCAGAAGGAACTGATTGAAAAGCTATTCCCTTAGTTTTGCCACTGCTTAAAGGATGTGAAAACTTAATTGTTACCTCCTGATGTGGTGTGTGGTTTTTTTTTTTTCCTTAGGAAACCCCAAAGGAGCTATCATCACTCACCAAAACATAGTCAGCAATGCTTCAGCTTTTGTGAAAACTACAGAGGTAAGCTGCAAAGGTTAACACTGTGGGTCTGCGTGAAGGGAAGAATCTCGGGAGTAAAACCAGCACTGAAGTCTCGTGAACTTTGGTCTTGACTTCTAGTCAGATCCAAGTGAAAATGTAACTTGGCAGCTCTCTGCCCAAGCTAGGTCAGAAGTCCATGTTGACTGGTTTCTCCTGTTAGGGTCAGGAACCTTGACAGATTTGGGCTGATCAAGCAAAATGTTCTAAAGATCCCAATGTGGATCTGTGTTACGTTCTGTTGCGGGGTTGGAGTGTTTGTCAGTAGTGCAGGGTTTGTGTCGAGGCTAACCTTTTCCACTAAGCATGGGAGAAGCTACAGCGTATTTTTATCTCCCCAAAATAATTAATGCCCTTGCGTAGATGAGCAGGAAGTGTAATTCTATGTCTTTTTACCTGAGCCAGTGTTGACTTTCAGGTCACAGCAGACTACTGAAGTTCATCTGCAGGCTGGCTAAGAATACAGTTCTAACACAGATGTAATTAAAAATACAGTTGTACTTACTTATGCAAAGCACTTGGCAATAGAATTATTTAAATTAAGCAACTGATCTCACAATTAGTTCATGTAAGGTATTTGATATCAACTTTTGTAGTAAGTTGGATAAGCAAACTTTCTGATTTAAGGTGAAAGTGTGTATTTTTTTTTTTTAAACCTCTAAGGCATACTAATTTAACCTCTTTTGTTCCCCCTCCCTCGCAATGTACATATCGGAATTTCCTGTGGTTTCTCTCAGAACTTGTTTCTGTTCATAAGCATATGAAGGATAAACTGTAGTCTGGTCACTGTAACTGAATGCCATTTCTGCTCCGCGTGTTTACTCGTGCTAGAAGTCACTGCTGTACTCTTTTTAACGAAAGGCAGTGCAGGTTCGTGACAAACAAAACTGAAGTGGAGCTTAGATGCTAGATTTCGCTGTTGTGCTTAACTTAGGCAAAATAAAGAATCGATGAGAGCTAAATGTAATTTTCCTAATGCTTTCAGAAAACATTTATGCCCTCCTCCGATGACGTTCTGATATCATTCCTGCCCTTGGCTCACATGTTTGAGAGAATCGTTGAGGTAAGCATCTGTTGGTTGTGCTCAACTCTTGTAGCTTGCTTCCCTCACAGAATGCCTGTCTCTGATCCCAGTGACACAGGCTCTTCCTTTTTGACTGTTGCACGTGTGTGTGAGAGCTTGAGGTAAGGTTCAGGAAAACAGTATCCCACAGACAAGAGTCAGTGAGTACTAGACAACCAGCTTTCATGCTGAAATATGAACACTAACCTTAGAGCCAGGGTTAATAAGAACATGGTTTACTAGAGCGCGAGCCAATCCCTGCGCACGTGTACACTGCCTAGAAGTTCTCTCCAGCGTAATCAGTGAACAACTAAAAATCCATGCCATTCTTCGGTCTGCAAGCTGAATTGGTTGTGTAAGCAAGCAGGATGCCACACTGTGAAATACATTTGTACAAAGTTAGTTAAACTTACTGTTGCTTCCAGGAAACTGTGATTAAAAAGGAAGGGATTTTGTTGCAGTGGAAGTGAAAATGGCTTTTAATGCTAAACCGTGAAGTTCTCCCAGATTGCTTGTTCTACCACGTAGCAAAACCTGGGGCTTCATTTTTGAGGGTGAGGGGAGCTCAGGTTGTCTGAATACTGGCAGCATTAGTAAGGACCTCTGAGCCCCTAGTTGGGTAGCATGCATTATTGCAAGGATGCAATTTCCTCAAGCTTCCTGCAGCCAGTAGAGGCACAGGTATTCAACGTATTTGCTGAAGTTGAATTAACACCTCTCCCTTAGGTGAGATCGCGAATATGTTTGTTGAAGGTGGAAATAGGAAGAAAAGGGGTTTATAGGTGGGGCTGAGGCTTCTAGACTCTAACAGACTATAGTACAGGACAGAGGACAGGATGAAGTCTGCCCGCTTGGTGTAAGCCTGAAGCGATGAGAAAACTGTAAGTGGCTCTGCTAGAATCTTCCAAAGAGCATCTTGATCATGTAAGAGCAAACCTACTTGCATCAGCCTTGTGGAACAAAGGAAGACCAGAGTGCAGGAGAATGAAAAGCAAGTCGTACAAGGCAGAAATCCCTGCCTGATCGCTGCATAGCATGTGCCCACTTTTTAGTGTATAGCAGGGAACAAGCAAAGCTCTGGTACTTTTTAAATAAGCCTGATAAATATTTAACATAGAAAAGTTCTGCTTTTCAGTCTCTTGCTACCTCAGAGTTGCTGCCGTTGCCTTATTTGGCCAACTGCCCCTTTTTGCACAGGGCCTTTTGTGCTACAGCTTAGTCTAGCCAAGTCCTTGGCCTGTGTACAGCAGGCATGTCTTGCTACGTGGTCTTTGCAGTCCCACCCTATAGCCTGAGAATGCTGCGGAACTTGCCCAGAAGCTGGGAGGGCTGAAGGTGGACTCCACACGGGATTGTCGTACGCGTATAGGCAGAACATGCTAAAAGTCTGGAAACACAGCATGTATAAACTCTCTTCTCACAGTGTGTGGTTCTGTGCCATGGAGCTCGGATAGGATTCTTTCAAGGCGATATCAGACTACTTATGGATGACCTAAAAACACTGCAGCCGACTGTGTTTCCTGTGGTACCCAGACTGTTGAACAGAATGTTTGACAAGGTAAGTCTGCAGGTGTGAGTCCAGACTTACCAGAAAGAGTCTTTGTTAAATCTGTGCTGACAGGGTAGGAGAAACTGTTGTGCTCCAGGATGTTAACCTGGCATGCTAACAGCTTGGTGTGGGTCTTTCGAAAAGAGCTGAAAGCACAGGGGTTAGTACTGGTTGTATTAAAACACTTTCAGGCAGCAAATGGTGTTGAAAAGCTTGACTAGGAGACCGGGTTCTCTCTAGCTTGATTAATAACTTACTGTTTTGCTCTGAGCAAGTTATTTTAAGTCCAGTCTACAACACGAACGTGAGGCTTAGCATCTGCATGCTTTTAGCATCTGACTCACGGAGCGGAATTTGCAAACCGAAGTCAGGTGCGTGCCTGTGTCTGTGTGGGCACATACAAGTTTCCTACGCAGCTGCCAGAGGGTTCTAGCAGGGAGAACTGTAAACCAGCCAGCCTGGAGTGCTGGGGAGGGGGTGTGTCAGCAGCCCCAGTCTGTCCTGTGCTTGCCTCTTGCCTGCTCGGGGTCATCTGAGATGGGAATTCAGAAGTAGGTTCTTTCTTGAACTTTTAAACCAGCCTTTTGCATGTTGATGACTGACTCTTCTTAGGACGTTGCCAGAGGAGTTGAAGGAGACAAGAAGTCCTGTGACAGCTAAAGAAATGACAGGACATTAGCTGGGACACTGCTCTAATGTGAGACTAGAGGGACAGCAAGTAATACCAAGTTTTGTGTGGCCCCAGGAAGCTAAAGAAAGTGTCTGTATGCAAGGCAGATCACTGGTATTTCTGAAGGGATCTGCACCTCCTCAGAAAACCCTGTGTTACTTCACATGGTTACGGTGTGCTCTTCGGAATACGCTGTGGGTTACACTGAACTCGGCCTTTGATCAAACTGGGACAGAAAGTAACACATCCACTTTCATTCATACACTTTAATGGAGAAACTGTACATTGAAAAACACGGCACAGTTGGATGGGAAACAAGAATTAGTGAAGTCCTAAGTGTGCTGGACCTTTCTTGAACTGAGGTGAAGAGGCTAAAATCCAAATCCACAAGTATTTCTTACCAGAATTAAGATGCTTACCAAAAGAGGTTGTTTAATTGCTTTGTTTTCAGATTCCACTGTTCGGAGTCTCTGTGCCCCCTTCTGTAAGAAGGGGAGTGGTAGTGTGTGAGGCTTCTAACCACAGCTCATTTTTTTCCCCAATAGATTTTTGGACAGGCAGATACTTCATTAAAGAGGTGGATGCTGGATTTTGCTTCCAAGAGGAAAGAAGCAGAACTCAGAAGCGGCATAGTCAGAAATAACAGTTTCTGGGATAAAGTCATCTTCCGCAAAATACAGGTATACTTGAAAAGCCTCCGAGGCCCAGAGCCTGTGCCTGATGGACGTTGGAACTCTGTAATGATGTTATTTGTTTGCATGTGAGTGTTTTGAGAACGGAGCTCCAGACGTGCCTATGGAGTTACAGAAGAGCGCTTTGATACGTGTGGTCGGTACTGGAAGTGTGAAGCATTGCTATATACCCTACTGGTCTGTGGGTATCGGTTTGCAGCTGCTGGATTTCAGATGAATGGCTGTAGGCTGTTCTGGCTTCCATCCCCGATTTAGAGACTACCTGGCTACTCAGAATAAACCCCAAACTGTCCCAGTTCCAACTTCCATCTTTCAATTCCCTTTGTTCTAGTAACACCAGCTAACGGTATTAGGGAGCTTTCTCTGAGTCTGGTGCTTCTCTCATACTGCTTTGAAAGCAAATGCTGTCCTTCAGAAGGAGGAAGGCTAAATGTGACTTAGTGTCACCTGTAGCCCCTACTCTCTCCTCCTTGTTGGTCACCAAGTTATGCCTGCGATTATAGCTGGCGCTCGCCCCAGCCTTGGCTGTGCAACATGCCCCTGTGGCTGATTTTTACGGCATTCAGGACGTACAAGAAGCTGATGGAAGGCAGTTAAAAATAGGCATTGCTGTAAGGCAATGACTTAAGCTCTCTTAGCCCCTTGAGCGTGCGTTGCGGTGACGCTACAGCACGGTCTTGGTAGGTGCTGTAGGTCTGAGATGCTGTTTCTCCCAGACATTAATGGGATTAGAAACTCTGCAAGAAAGAGGGCTTGCAACAGGAGACGACGCTTTAACGTTGCAGGTGGCACTGTGGGTCAGCAGTGGCTGAGGGTGGGATGGACAAAGACTCTGGAAACTTCTCTAAAAATGCTTTTGGTGTCCACAGTATCTTGTGTCTGTTGTAGGCAAGTCTGGGAGGAAAAGTAAGGCTCATGGTCACAGGAGCAGCACCCGTGTCTGCAAGTGTACTGACCTTCCTGAGAACTGCTCTGGGCTGTCAGGTGAGTTTCCTGGCCCTAATCCTAAAGCATAAAGATCTTGGTACCTCACTCCAGCTTTAATATTAGAGCATTTCTAGTAGTCTGATGGTATGGTTAACTCTTTGTGGCATTCCTCTTGGAGATTACACGAGTGCATACTGCTGTCCAGAGCTTCCCTCTGTCCCCTGAGACTTCTGCATTCGTCCCAAAGTCTTCATTATAGCTGAACTCTCTTAAGGGGGAGATTTTTGAGGGCTGCTGAAAGCAGTAATCAATGTTCTTAGCTAAGTTTCTGGGCCTTGCCTTGCTTACACAAGTATCCTATAAGTGTTGCGAGAGTCTCATCGATGTGGCGATACTGTAGCGCTATTGCTGGGAAGGTGAGACTGGGAAAGTCGGGCTGCACACGCTGCATTTATCTTCGGTGTCTCCTCCAAGTACATGCTCTTTGAGGTGGAATCTGAACAACAGTGGCACAGGGTGGAATCAATGTGTTGAAATTTCAAGGATAGAAAACAACTAGAAAAATAAACGAAATGTGAATTCCGTTTTAATGAAGAGACTACGTTGAACAGTAAAACTTAATAATCTCTTGGTTTCACGTCCTAGTTCTATGAAGGTTATGGGCAGACTGAATGCACAGCTGGATGCTCGCTGTCACTGCCTGGCGACTGGACAGCAGGTACGGTGCCATGGCCGGGCGGACAGTTAAACGTGGCAGTGCGCCCCGGAGGCGCCCGACGATGTATTTCTTACTCCAGTACACCTGTCGCAAAGTGTAAGGCTCTGGTTGCGTCAGGTGAAGCAACAAACCTTTGAAGGGATCCCTTGGAGTTCCTCTACCCCTAAATAGTGAGGCATGTTCAGTAATCCAAACTTTTAATAGGCTTTGTTCATGTAAGTTGAAGTAGATTTAGGAAAGGGATGGTCATAGTATCAACCCTTGTAAGTCTTACTCTGTAAAAACACACAGTGCTGGAAACTTAAACGACACGTTTTGGTGTTGGAACCAACCGCCTGCATTTGTCAGGTGTTACATCTCTACCTCCCTAACTGACATAATACCGACAGTTGAAACTACAGCGCGACTTTGCTACTTAAATATGTCTGTGGAGTGAGGGTCATAATTATAAGGAAGCCTGAGTACATCGTTCAGCCTGTAACACTCCAGGGGTATGTAAGAATTTGAGTCTCGGCAAACTTAAGCTATTACTGTACTGACAGTGGTGTAGAACACTACCAGAAATCAGCGTTCCATCTGTTTTTTCCACGTTAGCATGTAACCAACTGACTGTTCTAAGAACCTGACTAAAAAGCAGTTCAGGCTGCTGAAGTGTTACTGCTTACAGGTCACGTGGGAGCACCCATGCCATGCAGCATCATCAAACTCGTTGATGTGCAAGAAATGAATTACTTGGCTGCCAAAGGCGAGGGTGAGGTAAGTCATTTCAGCTGGTCAGGATGAGCCTCTTACGAAATACTGGAAAATATCTTTTGTTCCTGAAACGACATAACTGTCTGGGTTTAAGTGCTATGCGTGGTCTGCTGCCTAAACCCAAAGATGCCTGCATGCAGCGTCAGCTCATGATTCGCAGAAGCAAGGCAGGAAGCAGCGTGTTGGAGGGGAGAAGCAGCAGCTTGCTGTGAGAGAACAGGTTATGGTGCTTTTACTCACGTGCCGTCGTCCAGCTGTGGGACAGCTGTGAAGCTAGCTAGCTCACACGGCATTTATCACTCAGTAGAATGCTAGCGGAGGGCTTCCCCTACCCCCGCTGCTGAGTGCTGGGAAACAGCCGATGCGTGTAGCACGTGGTGTGTGGGGTGAGGTAATTCAGAGCTTCTGGAGCACTGTTCAGAGACATGGAGATAAAATGCTAGGAAGGCTGATGGTGAGCTGACCTCTCCTGCAGCCCGCGCAGATCGCGTGCGTACGTCCTGCAAATTGTGCTTTGGGGACTCAGCTCTGCATATAATGTTGTGCTGTCTTCTTCAATATCTCTTTCTGAGTAAAATATATACACCTTGAACTCTGTGTGTAGACTTGGAACAGATGTCCACGTAGGGAGTTACTTTCAGGGTTTGGGGAAAAATTAAGTTAACTGTCTTAAAGTGTCTTCATAATGCTTTGAGAGGCCTTGGGGGCAGCTGGGGGCTAAGATGAAAAATAAAGTCGCTTAGCAAATAACTAATTTGTGACTGCAAACAATATGTAATCTTTTTTTTGGCTGTAATTTGTATGAGACTAGAGAGAAATCATTGGGCTTCAGTTCCCAGAAATACTTAAGAATTTCTGCGGTAGGAGACTGTTTTCAAGTGGAGAGCAATGTTAAGATTCTTTCCTGTCTGGCATATGATGCCATGTTTAGTCTTAATCAGCAATTCTTGCTTCACTTTAAATGTGCTTTTAAAGCTTGGGCTGCTGGAGGAACTGAGTATAAATTGCCATAATGAGAAAACAGTTAAGGGGCTTCAAACCAACTCCTTAAAATATTTTGCTTGCACTTACTGTGAAAGTTTGCTGTGGTAGGAGTTTCTTTGGACTTGAATCGATACGACAGCCCCTTAACAGGTCACGTACCACCTTTAGTCTTTCAGACCTAACTTCCTTGGCGTGAACTGTTCTGAATTTAGCAAGTGGGTGTTGTAACTTGTTTCACAGAACTGCAGCCCACAGCTGTAGAAGTGGCTCTCATTAATCCAGCTGCAGCACAGACAGTGAGGAAGATCTATTTTAGGCAAAGGATAAACACTCCTAGTCCTCATTTCTGAGTGGAAGCTTTCAGTATTTCCCATTCTGTCAGCCTTGCATCTCACTTCTGCCAGTTGTTTGTGTTCAAGAAGGATAAACCTGTGAACAGAATTCTGTATGCTCACGTGCAGGTGAGGTCTTTAGTACCCAGTGGCAGGATACAGGTAAATGGCTTGCTGTCTCTACTGGGAAAAGCTGTCACCTACTGCCATCCTGCGACTGTAGGAGCCATGAAAAATGAAACGTTTGACTTGAGTGGGACATAGACAATTCTCCTCTACTCCTCCCCCCAGATCATTTCTGCTGTAAAACAGAGCTTACCTGGGATTGGTCACCAGTTTGGTACTGTTCTACAAGGTCACCAGAACCCTCGCTAATACTGACCCCTCTCCTATTGACACACCTCCTGTTCGTTGTGTGGTAGTTCTCCTGCATGCCTGTATTTATGCTGAGGGAAGCACTGAGAATGCTTGGGCTGAGTTTTGCAAGAACTGGTCTCTGAACTACACTACTAATTTTTTCTAGTCTGAGAATTGATATTAGCACCTGAATACTCTTTAGCTAGTTCCTTGCCTATCTTACAACTGTACTAATCCCCTAGACTAATAGTTGGCCTAGCATTTTTATCAGCCCCTATCAATCCATTATTACCCATTTGGATTATCCCTGGAAGTGTTCAAAGGCCAGGCTGGATGAGGCTTGGAGCAACCTGGTCTAGTGGAAAGTGTCCCTGCCCATGGCAGGGGGGGTTGGAACTGGATGGTCTTTAAGGTCCCTTCCAGCCCAAACTGTTCTGTGATTCTGTGATTTGGCCTAAACATAAACCAGGATTTTCTGTCCCATTCTTCTAGATTTGATTCCCAATACTGTTGCCCAAACCAGACCCTTCTTGGTGTGTCCTGTCACCCACACATGCCAAGCCACTCCTGAGCTGGTGTGATGGCTTGAATCCTTCGTTGCTTCTGAGGACTCTTGTGCAGAGCTTTCAGGGGTGTTGGACTCCCAATTCCCCAACAGCTGTGTGCAGTGGGCATCTTCATGTTCGACTTCAATCTTGTTTATCTTGCCTCTCTCTGCCTTCATTTCTACTGTCCTGCTGATCCTTAAATAACAGAGTTCTGTCCTGTGTCCCACATCTCTCCACCGAAGAAAACTTACCCAGTCTTGGTGGTTATCTTGAGAAGATACTTAAATCTGGGATCAGCTCTGGATACTTGAGCTCTGCTTCATGTTCCTGATCAGCTGCTTTAATTTCATAGAGGGGAAGGGGTTAGAAGGGACCCCTAGAGACCATCTAGTCCAACCCCCCTGCCAGAGCAGGATCACCTAGAGTAGATTACACAGGAACAAGTCCAGGAGCCTTTGGAAAGTCTCCAGGGAAGGAGACTCCACCCCCTCTCTGGGCAGCCTGTTCCATCAGGCTGAACCTTCTGTTTTCTGGTTTATGGCCATTGTCCCTCATCCTGTTTCATGGTCTCTTACTGACACATTACTAATTGTTTTAACTTAGCATGTAAGGTCTGAGCTGGTTCTCTGGCAACCTCTTCATCTATAAACCTTTAATCTGGTTGGTGCCTTCCTCGTTCCTTGTAGGCCCAGTTTTGATCCTAATAACATTCATGCATCCAGTTAAATCCAGAGGAGCGGTCCTTAGTTGGTTTACTTGGTACACCAATCCAGACAACCTTCAGCTTAGAGGTGACAGGTTTCTGTTACGGAGAAGCCTTGAGTGCTCTAGGGTAGTACCTGCTGTATGTGCAGGCAACAAACACGGCTGCTCGATGCACGGCCCTTTCAGGGCTGGCTTTAGCACGATGCCCCTGCTGCCTACCAGAGCTGAAACTAGCATGTTGCCAGGCTGGGAGTAATAATTCTGGATCCAGCGGGACTTCTTCAGGTAAATAGAAACTTTCTCTGATAAATGCAGATTATTCAAATAGCAGATAGGGGTGCTGCTGCTAGGCTGGGGGAGAACGGATGCTTCCAATTGCTGCTGCTTACTCTTTGTACCAATGGAAAATGTTAGGCCTATAAAAACCCTTGGGTAGGTATTTCTGTACTAATGCATAAAGTTCATCTTCCCCTTTTAGAGGGGGTCACTCAGAAGCACTGGGGAAAGCACTCACTGCAGACAGTGTTTTAACTTCCCTTCCTATTAGTGTACATTAACAAATGGCTGTTTTCAGGTGTGTGTGAAGGGGCCAAATGTATTTCGTGGCTATCTGAAAGATCCAGAAAAAACAGCAGAAGCTCTGGACAAAGATGGCTGGCTTCACACCGGAGACATTGGGAAATGGCTACCAGTAAGTAAGCCTCACATAGCTGAAGTGTGCTTCTGCAGTTAGCAAAAGAGCAGATATTTGGCATTAAACACAAGGACTTAGGTGAAAGACGAGTAACTTTAGGAGGAGGATAATTAGAGTTTGTGGTTTAGTCCCAGCGGCAGCTCAGCACCATGCAGCCGCTTGCTCACTCCTCTGCCCCCAGAGGAGAAAATGTAATGGAGGGATCGCTCACCAGTTATGGTCACAGGCAAAACAGACTTGACCTGGTGGACAAGTAGTTTATTACCAATCAAATTGGAGCAGGATAATGAGAAATAAAAACTAAATCTTAGAACACCTTCCCCCCACCCCTCCCTTCTTCCCGGGCTCAGCTTTGCTTCTGATTCTCTACCTCCCCCCTGCTAGTGGCACAGGGGGACAGGGAATGGGGATTGTGGTCAGTCCATCACACGTTGTGTTGGATGCTCCTTCCTCCTCAGGGGAGGATCCTCACACTCTGCCCCTGCTCCAGCGTGGGGTCCCTCCCATGGGAGACAGTCCTCCATGAACTGCTCCAGCATGAGTCCTTCACACGGGCTGCAGTTCTTCACCAACTGCTCCAGCGTGGGTCCCCCCCATGGGGTGCCGTCCTTCAGGAGCAGCCTGCTCCAGCCTGGGCTTCCCACAGGATCACAGGCTCTTTGGATGCATCCCCCTGCTCCAGCGTGGGGTCCTCCCCGGGCTGCAGGGGGTCTGTGCCCTCCCCCCCATTTAAGCTTGTATGAAACCAGAATGCAGGCAACAGCCCTTCCGGTCTGTTGAAAGCTTAACAGGCCGCATGCTAACAGGAGGTCGAAATAGGTAGGAACAGGCGCCTGTAAGTGTCGGCCGTGGCACGTTACGTAGTGCCGCATGGCACCCTTCAGCCGCGTAGATTGGTTGTTCACTTGAAGTGCCTCTTCTGAGTGGAAGTTACTTCTGTCAACAGAACGGTACGCTGAAGATCATTGACCGGAAGAAACACATATTTAAACTAGCCCAGGGAGAGTACATCGCCCCAGAGAAAATAGAGAATGTGTACCTGAGATGTGAAGCTCTAGCGCAGGTGTTTGTCCACGGGGAGAGCTTGCAGGTAAGCACCCTTCAGGTGACTTCAGAAACGCGTGCGGGAGGAGACTGCAGAAAAGAGTGTTCCTTTCCACCCTTCCCCTCCCCCATCCCAACTGTGGGACTGGAATCTTGGAGGTTTTGAACATTACGCGCTTTGGTTCTGAATGCACTTTCAACTCCAGCGCTCGTCTCTGGGTTTAGTTTGGGACCAGGCTGTGGAGCTGCACTGTCACTGGGCGTTGGTGACCGTACGTAAGCTGCAGTGATTGTGCAGGCAAAACACGAAACCCCATTTCCAGGTTTTTGCGAGTGACTCAACACTGATTAGTAGGAAACGTGTAGGAACTGAAGTGCTGACTTCAAGAGACAAATAATAAAAAAAAGCTTGACAAAAATTCCTTTTTAGGCCTTCTTAGTAGCTATTGTGGTACCTGATCCCGAGACTTTGCGCAGCTGGGCCAAGAAGAAGGGATTTGAGGGCTCCTACGAAGAGCTGTGTAAAAACAAGGTGAGCCATAGCTAACGGAGCAGCTCGCTGTCCTGCGTCAACCCTTTCAGGCTGTACAATGTATTCCTGTATCCACAGGACATCAAAAAACACATTCTGGAAGACATGGTGAGGGTTGGGAAAGAATCTGGTTTGAAGTCATTTGAACAGGTAAGATGCTAATGAGAACAGAATCCCTAATTCTTGAAAGTCCTCTCAATACCTGAACCACTCTTAATTTGCATCTGGAAAAACCTTGGAAGTGATGGGCTTTGGCTGTCTGGGCCATCCCTTTAATAGCCTCGGG
Organism: Eurypyga helias; assembly: GCF_000690775.1. Taxonomy (NCBI): domain Eukaryota; kingdom Metazoa; phylum Chordata; class Aves; order Eurypygiformes; family Eurypygidae; genus Eurypyga; species Eurypyga helias. The sequence goes on from NW_010228352.1 coordinate 35,289, forward strand.
CAATCCCTTTAATGGTCTGCTGCAAGGGGTGCAGCTTGGCCAGTAACCCTTTATTTCCCAGGTCAAAGACATTGTCGTGCACACCGAGATGTTTACGATTGAAAATGGGCTGCTGACACCAACGCTGAAGGCGAAGAGACCAGAACTGCGAAAACACTTCCAGTCGCAGATAGACGAACTCTATGCCAACGCCAGAATGTAACAGCGGCGTGAGGAGGGTGGCACACGTCTGTCTGCTGTTGGCCTTCGTCTCTGTAATTCGACTACAGCAAACATAGGGAAGGAAACCGTGCAATCAGTAACTTGTTCAAAAATGGGTACTTGCCATAGGAACGTGGAAGAAATGGAACACTGCCTTACTGTCAAGTTGTGTTGCATTACTGTTTTTATGGTGACCTACGATTTCCAAAAAGAGCCTTAACTATAAATGGTAACTATATGTAAGTTATTTAAGACTTGGCCAAAAACGGGACTCTCCTTCACCAAGGAGCTATGGTTTTCTCATTGCCAGCATGTTTGCTGCCTGCAGCGTATTCTGCAGTTGTCAGTTCCACAAAGGATTTGGCAGGTTCGAAAACACCTCTGTATCCTGCGGCCTCAGCAGGATTACTTAAATCTGTTCCAAAAAAAAACCCACCCCTCTACGGCTGCACAGCTGGTGTCGCACCTTGCGTTAGCGCTAACCCAAACCGGGGCAAGGCCTCTGAGCGTTCTGTCCCTCTGCTGTCTGCAGCCAGATCCGAGATGTGTTTTTGTAGGGCAGGACTCCGCGCAGGCGACTGGCGAAGAGCAGTTCCCCTGAGCACGCCCGCACGCGGCGCTTCTGCCCTGGGAGCCTGGGTGCGGTTAGTCGGCGAGTTCTTACACAAACCCAGAGTAACACCAGCCCCGTCGGCGAGCAGATCCCGACTCCGGCGAGAGCACCAGAGACCTGAAACCGAAACCCCGCGGGAGGCCGGGCTGTGCTGACCGTCAGGTCAACGTGGCCCCTGTACTGGCCGCTCGCTTCCCTGTCGTGAGCGTGTATTTGAAGCGGGCCGGGTGCTCTGTGAGCAGAAGAGCTGCTGCCCTAACCTCTCCGTTTCCTCTGCTCTACGTAGGAGCCACCACGTTTTCACTCAATAGCAGCGTAGGTCAGGGGGCAGGTAGAGTGGGTCTTGCCTGATGCTTTGCAGCCATTGGAAGTATTAAATATGCCAGCGGAACGGTGTGTTGGCACTGTTCAGGGAGAAAAACCTAATTCCCAGGTAAATTACGGAATCCCTAGTTACCTTTTGTTTGAGAAATGGGCAGAAATAAGCCTTATTACAGCCTGAGTCTCCTGCTATCCTTAACGGAGTTGGTTTTGCGTTAGCATTCATTGCTGTTTTTGGAAAACATGGATATGTGTAAAATACAAGCACAACGAGGTTTGCACTAAGATTTGTGTGTGATTGTAATGCACTACTCCGTAGCATAATTTCATACGTGTGTGCAGTTCAGGTACACGGACCCCAGTCAGCCGTTAGAGCAGTTGTTTGTTACATTGGAACTCAGATGTTTGCTTAGTGTTGGCTATTTCTATGTTTTATAAAACCAAAACGATTTTCAAAAACCAATGAAGGAAACCAAAATAAATATTTCCGCATTTCAACTGGGCGAGGCGTGTGTTTCTCGAGGAAGGGGGCCGCTGACCAACCGGCCGAGGTGTTCACGCGGTGACGCCGAGAAGCCGTACCGCTCGGCCGCTGCGCGCACCCTGAGCAGAGGGTAAATGCTGGTGGGCGACGGCAACGTTCTGCTTCGGTCCGGTGTTTGTGTAAGCGTTTGGCCAATGGGGATGCTGTGGCATGTAACTTCCTCCGTGAGCGTTCGTAAAACACCAAAACCCTTTATCTCTGCCTTCGGCATGGTTTCTGACAGGTAGGGTCCTTCCCTTCCTGAACAACTCTTCAGTGAGACCTGGAGCGTTCTGGACCTCTGACGCTGCTCTTGGGTGGTGGTGGCTGTCCGTCCCACGTTGTCATCGTTCCTCCCCCCCTTACACCCTGCAGCGGCAGTGGTATGGAATGAGGGATTCCATGGGCAGATCCATCAGCCTGTGGGAGATGAAGCATCACCACCCGGATATGGTTGAGCGCTGTGTTGGTGTTACTGTGAAGGAGTGAGCACGCCTCTCTGCCTCGCCATGGCGGGCTTTTCCTCTTGAGAAGTTCTGGCCGTTCCTTTATCCTGTCTGAGAGAACTCCAACCCCAGTTTTTGGCACTGACTGAACACCGTCTTCACGTATGTTTCTGGGAGAGGCAGCCTGAAGCGTTACCACACCTCTCCAGGCAGAGAGGGCAAAGAGGTGGCCGGGAGCTGGATCGAAGGTTTGTGTTCTTGGCGCTTCCCATGGGAGAAAGCTTTCGGGAAGAGCCGCTCTAGGACAGGAACAAAGCTGTGCCGAGTGTGGGCTGTACTCGTTACTGTTGGCTCAGGGCCTGCAGCGTGGGGCTGGGTGCTGTAGTACACAGACCATTCCACCGGTTAATCCCAAACCGGTGGTTTCCCTTTCCCAAAAGGAGGGGGCAGGAGGGAACAGCAGATCCCTGGAAGAACCCCTTTACCTGTGGATGATGTGGAGTGAAAAGGGTCCCTCCAGCCCATACAACCTTGGTTGGTAAATTGCTAAACCTCTTAGTTACTCAGCAATTACGCTGTTAGTGAGTGCCAGAGAACTGGAATTACAAATTTTCCATCTGAAATCCTACGGGTTTTGGCATACTACTCCAGCAAGTACTATTTTTGGTATGTTTTTCAATCAATTTCTTAACTGCTGCCAGTTTTTGACCGTGGCTGTCAGGTCATTGTTAAGAGCGGTAATCCCGTTCGTTTGTTTTTCCGTGGTAGGTAGGAAACGCGGGACAAGTGCTGCCTTGGCCTGTTCCTAAGGAGCTGTGAGGGGGGGAGAAGAAAGCCTGGGCCTTGCAGGGGGGGAAGGGTCAGAGGAATTCTTATGGAAGGCCGACTCCAGAACGTGCTGGTGGGCAGTGCACACCTTGGATGTGCCCTGGGGAAAAAAGCAGTAATTTGGGAATGAGGAAATGGCTTTTCTCCTCATCCATCCCTTCCAAAGGAGAGG
>NW_010228353.1:0-16363 GCF_000690775.1 Eurypyga helias
GGGTTGGTAGCACTTCCCAAGGACAGTGCATCTCACCTGCCCCAGCCACACTGGCATGAACTCCAGGGATCCCACAGAAACATCTTGGATTAGACATGACTCATGGAGTGATTCAGATACCTAAACATAAGTATCTTGTGACTCAGCTCTTAATTGATTATACTGGTCATAGCCTATCTGCTAAAGTTAATGTGAAGGTCACTTTGAACAAAATGAAACAAGCGTCTTTCTAAGGGCGAGTACTAACTTTGACATTTCCCTGTAAATTTTCTGGTTTTGGAAAACGCAGTAACCACTTACAGTACCTCTGAAACAAAGCCTGACTCATTTATCCGTACAAGCATGATGATCAGAAGCAGGGGGCTAAAACAGAGTGGTTTCTTACTCTGCCTTCGTATTTCCCTTGCGCATAGGCATGGCCACTTTAGCCCTGTTATCCTGCTTCTCGTGCCAGCGGTTTATGTGCCTTTGTGCTTGGACTGCCTGAACAACAGCTACCTTATTTAAATTGTTTTTTAAATCATACAGTTTCTCACCTTAACAAGGGAGACTTCCCTACCTGGAAAGAGATGTCCGTTATAAGTTAAGCAACAGCGTAGAAGAATCCCCAGGAAAATTTGGTGTTATCTTGCAGCCAGCAACGTAGCTGTCAGCCAGCAAAACATCACACAAAGGTCCTGAACATACTACAGATATTTTCTTTTTTAATTAAATCTGGACTCAAACAAACAGTGCCCCAGTTCTGGGGGAAAAAAAAAAACAAACAAAAAACAAAAAAACCCAACACCAGAAAAAAACCCCAACCCCATAAACTACAGTTCATCTAGGCCTTTGCTGAGAGACAACTAATTTTATGCTTCATCAGAAAGAACACATTTCATTCCCAAGAATAGTTTTAATCCTGTTCCTAATTCACATACATTAACACCCAGAAGTGATTAGAGTCACACAACGTGAAGTCATCAAGTTTAAGCACTGTACATAATCCTCAGCAGTTTCCACCCAAGGCACAACATGCCCTCAACAAATTTGTTAGCAGGGTTGCCCTTTTGAGGCTATCTATGGGTTTTCTGTTGACAAAAATGTTTCCTTTATTCCCATAGTATTTGCCTAATGTATTCCCTCGAACGCCAAAAGAAAGAGGACTATAAAGAAGCTGCCTTCATAACATTCCATATGCAATTTCCAGTTTGTACGAGGCCCTTTTGAGCCTTTTTTTCTTGGCTTTTTGACTCATCTGAACTAATTTACTTTGGGTCAAATCCAGAAGTCTTCATGGAGGAAAAGATTCATTGCCTCCAAATGACCAAATCATGAAAGAATCCTCAGTCCCCAGTAAGCAAGCCATCAATTCAATCAGGCTGCCTCTCTGCTAATAAATTGAATATGCTTGGGACAATTGTCTCTGCTATTAGCCAGCTGGCACAGGAGGACCCATGTCCATAATCCTTAATTCTCTCAAACTGCAAAACATAAAGCGTGTGTGCAAATGGCCTACGGGAAGGCTTGATCCATACGGACTCCTGCACCATGCCCAGGCAGTGCTGCCCAGCCCAGGCCAAAAGCATACCCTAACATCTGAATGGTATAGAGGACTGACCTCCTGCACCAGGGAATACGACTCTAAACTCCTGGAACATGAGCACAAATGCAGCCTCCAAGTCCAGCTTGGGTTAACACTTGTTGCTAAATTTGCATGGTCCTTAATCAGGGAAACTATCATTGAATACAAACACAGAAAGCCAAGGCTTCTGAGTTTAACCCAAAAAGTGTAACATTTCGCTAATCTTGGAAGCTTGAACTTACAAAGTTCTCCAGTTATAATACCTTATTGATACTGTTGATAGAATAACGTGGTGGATTGTAGAATAATCAATCAGGTTTTCCTATTTCTTCACTCAATCCCTCATGGATAAGGGTGAGAGGAAGCATGAACACACTGGGATAAACTGACACTGACTATTGGCAAAACAATGTTGTAAAATAATTCAGCTGATTCAATATGTTCGGTATTGAACATATTGCTGCCCTAAGCAGCCACAGCGAGGGAGATCTGGGCTTTGGCTGCCTTAGCACTGCACAGAAACCGTGGCACGATGCCTTGCTCTGTTTGTCTGCTCCTCCTCGGGCACGGCTCTTGTGTAAGGAATGACTAATGCCACATTCAATTTCTGTAATGTGGCTTTGCATTCTTTATACTGCAATGGAGATTCATATTTGAGCATGAACAGGGAGAACCTGTACTGAAGAGATGGGAAGGACAGCCAAAGCTAGAGGGACTCGGGCTCACCACCAGTCAGCTTCTTGCTGGTGGCTCAGAAGTCATCCTCCTTGAAGGACACCACAGTCCTGTTCAACAGAGGACCTTTACTTTCAGCTAATTATTTCAAAGTATTCACCACTTGCTCCAGCATCTGCTCCCTTCGGAGATCTCACAACACCACCAAGGGCAATGGGAAACTTGGACCCAGAGCTGTGCTTTACAATGTAACCCCTATTTGGCACCTTTCCTCTGGTTGTCATCTTAGCCCTCTAGTCCATCACTTTTCCAGGCTAAGCGCTATGTTAAAGGATGTCTCAAAACTTCTGAAGATGGTTTTTCTTCTCCATTGTCCAAAGTACTCAAAAAAACCCCAATAAGTAACTTCTATTGTCCATGTGATACAGGCAGTGTTGTACCATCAGCATTTCAGATTTGGGGAAAGAGGCAGAAAGCACTACATACCTGAGGAAAGACTATGAAATTGAATGGAGCAATGGAAAAAACCCACCCTGTAACCCACAGTGTGTATTTCTACAGATAATATGAAAGTGAAACCACCTGATCAAATAAAAATTTCCAGGCCACTGTAGCATCGACACTTCCCCAGCCACCTCCAAACCATCACCTAAACCTCAGGACAACAAGCCCACCGTGTTATTCTCTTCTGATCACTTTTCCTTTCTTGTCCCTGTAGGTCTATGCCATAGTCTGGCCAACGTAACCTTTGCCAAAGCCTGCAGGAAGGTCACAGTAATCAGATAAATGCAGCAGATAAATAAAGCGCTGCAATTCCTACTGGTGGTAGCAGGGTTTGTCAGGGGGGTTGTTCCTCTGTAGAGCTGGCAGTCACTGGTGTCTGCCTGCAGAAAAGCTTTAGGAAACCATCACCCGCCAGGTGACATGGACATAGTCTTTACACTCAAAGTCATCCTTGAAAAAACACCACCCACCCCTCCTGCCCCAGACCTGTGGTTACATACAAGAGGAGCTCCAGTGACACCCAGCTGCCTGCATGAAGTGACTCTCAGCACAGCTTTGACAGACTGAGGGATTCATTCAGCACGGAACTGAACAGGGATGGGAAGTAAAGCAATTACATTAGACAAGAAAGACAGAAATTTTTCTTATTTTTTTTAGTGTAGTCAAAAAAAAAAAGTGACTGCAAGGAGATGCTGCGGATGAGCGATGGGTTAGCAGCATAGCAATATCCTCAGAAGAAATTCTGTATCATTTTCTTTCACTCTCAAGCAGTGTGATGAATGAGCTCATCGTTCCCATTTTTCCACTGTTAAACAGAGCAGACTCTGGCCAAGCTGGATTTGGCTTGTTCCCTTTTTGCCTTGACCTTTTGGGACGGAACAGGGTAAATCCCTACAAGGTTTCACAGCAGACTGTGCAATCAGACTCAGTGCTGCCAGTCTCCTCACCCCCAAACACCCTCAGTCAGCACAGCCCAAGGGGATGGCCATCACCGCAGAGTCACCCGAAGTCACTGTCGGTACCTCTGCGAGCAAGGTGGGGTCCCACCAACACCAGGCTCCAGGGCTACAGTCGGGAACTGCTGTTCTGCCTGCGAGACAGGAGGCCAGCGATCTCCTTCTAACAGGGAAACATTCACTTGAAAAAACACAACTGGCAAAAAAATCACAGAGGAAGGCAAGTATCAGAGATCCAGGCAAGACAAAGCAACGTGGGGTTGTTGCTCCATAACACAAAACCTGAAAATGGGACAAAGCACATCCCAGTGCTCTGCTACTCACAGTGCAAATAGTTTCTGTAAGAGGAACAGCCTATTTTTCAGCCAAAAGAAAAGCAGAGACCAGTCAAATTCAGTGTTCTTCAGCAACATAAGGCTAACGCCTCCCACTCCAACTTAATTTCAATTGTTTGAAAACAAACGTGAAACCCTTAACAGGTATCTTGCTTTTCTTGTAAATGTTTTAAAGACCAGAGGTCTCTGTACTTGGGTATCACCCCACAGGCATCACTGAGTTCACCTCCAAAGGCCTCTTGCAAGTAACGGCGTAAAAGGTTAGTCACGAAAGTGAGCAATTATAAAGACAGTGGAACAGACCTGCTTGGCCGAAGTTTACTCTATCTGGACCACATGACTTCCATGGATCAGCATCCCAGGGATAAGTGAGCCATTAAAAACATGCATCCAGATCTGGGTCACGATTTTGCATATCCAAAGGCTTTGGGAGATTTCATACATTTTTAGGGTACATCTCGTGCACTGTTCAGACCTACCCTCCCCTGAGCTCATCCGTTGGGTGCTCGGGTGGGAGTTCAGGGACAACACTCAGTAAACATTAATAAAAGAAAGTGCACTATTCTGGAAATGCTGAGTCTGGAAGGGGCAGAAAAACCAAACCAACACTGTTCTCCCACCCAGAAGCCATTCACCACTGACTGGCCATGTTTTATTTTTCTTAATTTTACAAATCTCTCCTTGCCATTAAGTGTCAGTTGTTCTGCCTAAAACTGACCTCTCTTTGCCAGATCTTCCCTGTAATCTGAAACCTCCTTATTCCTAGGCAAACCAAGCCACAGTGGATAAAAGTGCTGTAGATTTACCAGGTAATTGAAATCATCAAGAAAATACTGTTAGACACTGGATTTTACCTTGAAAGCAAAGACATGCATATTTACAGCATTAAAAAAAAAAAACAAAACAAAACAAACCAAAAAAACCATCTTGGAGAAGATGTGGCTTTTTTAAAATACAAATTAATCCTTGCCCATGATGCTGCTGGACTGGCATTGAGGAGGCTCTGACCTGGCCATAATGATGCGGTTTTTCCTCCTACAGTTACAAACAGACCACAGCACCCTGATAGAAATACTTCCTCTAGTTAAAAAAAAAAAAAAAGATGGGGGAATAAGAATAGTTGCTGAACCTCTTCTCAGTTCCCAAGTGCCAACAAAAGTGCAAACATGAGCCATTTCTTCAGTCAGATTTGATGATGGCAGTATCTACCCCCTAAGAAAAAGTCGTTGAGCTGTATCCCTCCCCGTAGCGCATTTCATGCCGACCACAAAAAGGAACATTTGCTTACAAAGCAATTGTTTTAAAGCCAACTCCTGACTTTTTAATTTATTGAATATTTGTTCCCCTTGACTGAAACTTCAGCAGTCTTTCCCTGCCAGAGCTAATATTTTAAATCGTGTATTTTAACATCATTTGCATAACTTCTTCAAAACATGTTATCACTATCCACATCCTCCTATTTTACATCCTGCCTAATCCCAAGGTCAGGGAACTCAATAGGAGCCCCTTGATTTTTCTGGGCTTTGGACAAGAATTTACAGACCCAACAAGCGAAGTCTGCCAGCGATGCGCTGCATTCGCCACGGGCTCTCGCCTCTCTCCTGCGCGCACTGAACACTTGACAGCAGGACTGCTCTTGGTTTGTTTTTATTCACCCTGTGCCATGTATTTTAAACTTTTATCCTTGCTCAAAAAGCCAACAATTGCGCTCACAACATTCTCTTGTAAGGTCTTCTGCGGCTACAACAAAGTCTTCTGTCAAAACCTGAGTAATGGCTAAAATTAGGCTTTTCCAAAACATTATTTTCCATAGGAATAAAGATGTTATGGAAAAGATGTCTACAAGCACAACAGCCTTTCCGCTCAAAAAGCTGCAGGAAGGTAAGACTATGCAAGCAGGAGTCACTCATCTCTGAGCCACAAAACCAGAGACACATCAGGAGGGATCCTGACACTTACCAACGTGTCAAATTAACTTATTTTGGTTTTATGAGGTGCCCATTTGCAATCTGGTCTACAAATAATGCAGTTTTAAGGATCTATAAGCAGATGGTTGACAAGAGTAGTCACCACCAGTGGCAGGTATGTACGAAGCTATTTTGTGTACCACGTTATGCGATGGTCATAAACACCTGTTGTGTATGTATACTAGTGTTATTCAACAGTTCTACTCTGCCCTTCCGCTCCCTCCACGTGAGAGTCTCTCTGTTTTCAGATGAGGATGGGAACAGGTCTGAGACTGTTTCCCCATCAGCAGCCAAACAGCTCACACGACAATCAACCAGACGCAAAGCTGATGGCAATTCTGGATGAGTATATTGGTACACAAAAATGGTTTTTCACTGGTGATCATTTTTGGACAGCTCAGCTAGAAGCTGCCTTCTCAGCCACATCTCATCCCCTGTACAGGAAGGTGCTTGAGATCAGCCCAAAGGAGGGAGCAGTATGATTTTTGCTCATAGGGTGTCTAACCTGCCAGAAGCCATTTCTGCTGGAGATGATTATTGACTCTGAGTTACACCATCCGCGAGATGCAGCAATCTGACATGATTTAGAGGATGTGAAGGAGAATACAGTACCTGGCTGAAAGAGCAAGGAAAATTAAGGTGCAAGTGGACTAAACACACTGAATGAACTAGAAACCAACAGCAACATCAGGAACAAAAGTAAATAAAATTAGAAATCCTCCTTATGCTCTCAGCAAGGCAACTGCAGGAACCTTAAGGGTTTTTCATTTAGTTTTCCCCACATTTCTGACTGCCATCCTCATCTTTAACACTTACAAAGAAAATAAGTTTTATAGATAGTGGTTTTGTTCCGCTGAAGCAAGACATTAAGAACAGCAAAAAAACAGAAGAGTCTTGCTGCAAGCCCTCACAGGCTCGTACCTCCTGTGCTGCTGGACAAGAAGAACTCTCTGCATCCTGCTGGGATGGCACTGGTCTGTGGCTGCACACAGGGAGATTTCCTCTGCTGCTTCCCCAGGACCTGGTTATCCCTGGCACACCTCTCCTGGACAGTACCTACAGCTGGGTGAAGCACCACTTTCTGATGGGGTAAGACACAACCCAGCCAGCACACACCCCAGCCAGCACTGAGGCAGCCAGTCACGAAGGGTGATCAGGCCATTGCTTCCATGTGTCTCCTATTTAAGCACTGATGAGGTCAAATCCTGTTTCACTGGCTGCACTTGAAAAAATTACAAGTCAGAGCTGCTGGGCTGCAGGCTGTGTGCTTGACATGCAGCGTGTTTGCTTTTCCCCCATGCTGCCTGGAAATACCCCCATGCCCTCACTGCAGAAAGACAACAAGGGTTTTATTAACAGGGAACTATTTTTCCCAGTCCTTTAAATTGAGCAGGAAGATTTTTTTATTTTCTCTCTCCATCACAATCAACTTGATGATAATCTGCACCTCTCAGATCAGCTGCCCCAGACTGATGGTGTTTACCCAGCACAACCCGTAGGAGGGTGGGTGGGTGGGATTGCTGTGGACCCTCCACCAGCGTGAATCAGCCTAGCTGAGCTGACTTGCCAGGCCGTCGGCTGATTCCTGCCAGCTGAGCCTCTGCCTTCGCCTCCTGTGACTCATCCTCCTCCGAATTAAACAAAGAGCCCCCAAACTGCAGGCTGAGTCACATCTGCTTTGAAGGTGGGAGTGGGGTGCCTTTCATGTCACCCCCTCCCTGCTTTGGGAGGGAGTGTCGGGGAGGAGGTTGTCTCTGCAGCAGTGAACCTCGAGTCAGAGCTCTAAAAATAATAGCAGGAGGAACAAGAAAAGCCTCTGAGAACAAGACCCTCCTTTCAGCCACCTCCTGTAACAACGCTTCAGTCTGCTTCTGCAGGGGCAAGGAGCGGCGGTGGATGTGTGATGCAGGGGATGACCGAGTTCCTGAGGACTGTAATTACACAGGATTAAAACGCACAGCTCTGCAGTTACATTTTGACAGAAAATTACAACCTCAACAGGGGGAAACGTCGGGAAAGGGGACTAATAAAGCAGAGCCAGCAGGTCAAATTCAGCTTTGATTTAAGCACATATGGCTCTGCTGCTGGATTTGGCCACTTGGCACCTACCGACAGCTGTATATTACCCAGTGGTCCTTCCTACCAGAGGAAAATTCACAAATTCCCTTAGAGATGGCATGGCTCTGGCTCCAGATTTCTGCTTCAATGTTCAGGGTGTGCTTCAGGGTGTGCATTTCTTCTTTTCCCACAGATATCCGCTGCTTCTCCTGCAGAGAGGAGACAACGATGGGTTCCGCGGCTGGGTACAGTCTGCCAGAGCCATCGTTCCCTTCCTGCCCTTCCCTGGCCAACAGTGACCTGGGTTGCCCATCCCCAGCTGCCTGCCTTCAAAATCATTAATTATCATAAGGAAGAACATCTCCTTTAACTGCACAATGTCAAATGACTCCCCAATTTAAGCGCTCGTTTGTTTTCATCAATCCAGAGCTGAGCTGCCGCACTGCTGTGTGATGAGACAGACTGGTAGTATTCCACTTGTGAATCAGACCTGGAAATACTCAGACAATTCACCACCAGCAGGAAATAATATGTCATACAAAACCCAGAAAAAAAAGGAGGATAGACTTGGATAAGCACTACGAACAGGGAATTGGGGAGGGTCGGTTGGGGCTGTCACTCGTTATCTTTAAGGAACCCATCAGGCTGATTTCCAAGTAAGACTAAATCATCCATCAGGAGATTGGGTTTGCTCAGATGTTGTTCAATTTATTCAGAGTAATTTAGCTTCATTTGGGGAATTGCAAATGAACTGTTACTTGCTCTGTGTCAACAAAACACTGGGGTTTCTTGCTTAGAAAAAGAAAAGGAAAACACACATCTTGTCAAGCCAACATTCCATGTTCACCATCCCCCTCTCCAAAGGCAAGCTGGTGGAGAGCACCACAGGAGAAGTCACCCAGCAGCAGCTGGTGATGCTCCACAACAACTGCGTCAAAGCATAACACATATCCCGACTAGTGCCCAGCAGGAAAAGGGAAATTACGCTGCTGAACAGCTATTTCCAGAGTGGAAAGTGGAAAAAGTGAGACACCCAGTAAACACAATAAGTCCTGCATCCCCTCCTGTAAGCTCCAACACCAGAAACTTCATAGAAAGCCCAGCACACACTGTCTTTGTGGTTTGGTGTGGGCACAAGAGGCTAAAAGTTGCCTGCAGATAGGAACGTCTATCATATGTTTAAGGAACTGGTGCTGTTGGGCACCGCGTGCAGCACAGAGCATCAGGCAGCTCATACTGCCCCGTCAACGGGAAAGGAAGTGGGAATTCAAGCTCACTGGAGCCTGTTTATACACACATTAGTCAGCAAGGTGGAAGCAGGGGTTAAATAACTGTTACACACTATAATATGTGTTATCCTACAGCAAAATTTCATTATGTGTAATTCCCCTTACTCCTATCTGTGCAATAAAAACACTCCAGGATATTCCATAATGCTAAAATTAGCAGCCAAGTCTTCATTCAGATCTCAAAATAGAAATATTCCTGTGTCAGCACAATGACGTTGTTAATAGAAGACCAATTTTAATTTCTTCTTAAAGCATAGATCTGTTGTGGAAAGCATGTTGGGTTTAATCCCTCCTGCTGCCGTGGGTACTGCTGTTCCTCCTGCCTGAGCTCAGCCCTGCTGTGGGGCTGTCGGTGAAGGCAGCAGGTAGCAGTGAAAGCCGGGCAGGTCCCCATGGTCCCCCGGGGTGACCGGTACCACCATGCAGAGCAGCATCTGGCTCAGGAACAACTGGTTGCCATTTCCATGGAGCACAGACCAGCTTTGCCCCTGGTCCCTCAAACTGATTCTTCCCAGCAGGAAAGACTTGGTGGCCAGCCCCAGTTATCTGGGCTGCAGAAAAACTGGTGCTGCAGCCATCAGCTCAGCACATAGCTGTCCACCACCGCAAAGGGAATGGCAATAAGAAACCAAGGATTAAAACCATTTTTACTAGGTCAGTGGGAAAACACTGAAGCATTAGCATTTTTTAATTGCTTGCAATGCTCTGTGTGTAAAAGATGATGATGAACGCTAAGCAGAGGGCTTTGCTTCCTTCCCTTTGTAGTGTCACATGACTCCTCTGCTGTTTGGGTTTGCTTGGTTTCTTATGCTCCTGTATGGTTAAAAACTACCTGCCCTTAGCTTTGCCCGCCCTGCCAAGCCTCCGGTACACGCCGTGTGCCCTGAGCCTGGCTGGGGCACTCAGAGTCCTTGCTGTCCCCAGCTGTGGCACATCTCCTTTCCCTGCTGCAAGGCAGCGAGCCCACAGCCCTGGCTCGTTGTTCAATGCAGGTCATCAACACGCAGCTCAGATATTGTCAGATATTGGCCAAGTCAAACGCAATACCCGAACAAGATGACTGTGGGTGAGGGTGACCGCACTCAGTGGGTCTGGGATGTAAATGCCACCTCCAGCACTGGGTGGTGAGGATCACTGGAGACTTACCTCCCGTCCCCAACGTGCTGGAGAGGGGATGGAAAGGGGGGCTTTCCCTTGTCCCCTCCCCTGCCTGCAACAGGGTTTTTTTTCTAACCAGGAGTTGTATACACCATGAGAAACATGACTGAATCAAGTGCTTCAGAGCCCTCGCTAATCTCTGTTCTCATAAATCAAAAGGTAAACACAGATCAGTTATCGCCTGGGCTTATCAGGGTGTATCTGGGCAGAAGCCAGGCTGTCGATGCTTTATGTGGGCAGCGAGGAGGCACCCCTCGCATTAATCTGGTTTGTCCAACTGATGTGTTTGTTTCTCTTTTGACGACTGGATACATCAAGAAATTACTCATGCATTACTCCTGTCTTTTTTAATTGAAATCTACTTTACCATACCCAAAAGCAGGAAACAAAGCAAAACTCTCCATTTTCCCGTGTGCTCTGCACAGATGAGGTGGCACCAGCTCCTTCTTCAGCACTCGTTTCCAGCTCTGTTCAGCGCTGGTTTCATGAGACTGAAAACATCACCTCAGATTAGGTAGACCTTTTCATAAAAGCCATTAACTCCTCTGTGGAAAAGCCCAGTGGATTTTTCCATGAGATGTAATTTCTAAAAGCCTGTCTTTATAACTGTGCAAAGTTAAGAGCCAAGAAAATAACAATAAATAAATAAAACCAGCAGAATGGGTTGATGCAAACAACATTTCATTTATGTACAATCCACCTGATTTCAAGAGCTTCACCGTGTCTATCCCTGGGCCCACTCTAAAACCCGTTCCTCAAAACGTGTCTTTTTTAGCATTAGAGCTAACTGAGTTAGAAGCAATACTATTATTTATTTTGCATTCTGGATCAACCTTTTTTCCTGTCTACATACTTGTGGAAAAAATAATTTTTTCTCAGCTTCCCAATCTTTTCCATGCGTTGTCAGGGCAGAATCTTTTTGCATACTAGCTGGCACATGAGTGATGAAAAACACTCTGTCCTAATATCCTCCCCCAGCACTGCAGAAGCTTGCTTGAAACCTATTTACTGCTAGGATGTGCATATTAATGTCTTATCTTATTCGCCTCAACAAACAGAAAGGAAGATATTTTAAGTTCCTAGAAGACGCATAAACTAACTGAAAATCCAATCTTAATTTTCTAGAGAAGCCATCTGGTTCATGTTCCTTCTTGTATATTATTTTTAAAACATCTTTGGGGTATTCTCATGGACCGCACACCCCCATGTACCAAAGGGGGGTCATTAAAGGATGGTTGCTCCGTGCCATGGGTCCCTATGCCGACACACAGCAAGTCAAAGCCAGCGGAGCCGGCAGCCACACGGCTCGCAATCCCATTAGCAGTTCGTAAGCGAGCCGGGACCCTGATCGCTGATAATGATATAATGAATACCAAATTAAAACCTAAAACTATGCTACCACAGGCTACGATCTTATCAAGCTCCCCTGAAAGCTGAGCTGCGTCAGGCCCTTTGGTTCTTGAATAGGAGATTTCAACTAATATGCTGCAGGTAATTCAACCCTTGCCTCTCTGCTCTTTCAAGCAGCACTCAGCCAAGGCTGCATTACGATATTAAATCCGTGGTGACTTCAGAGGTGTAGGCTTTGGCTCATCGTCCTTCAGCTGAGATACAAAATCAGGTTGAACAGACCTGGAATGACCTAGCCAAAATATCTTGGCTGAGCTTCAAATGATAAGCTGCGTTTACTCCAAGGAAAACTGCACTGTGGTTTCACTGGGTAACCTTTTCGCCTTCAGTGATGACTTCCCCACGCTGCCCTTTGGCTTTAGCAGTAGGAAATCATCAGGGAATAGTAGATCAATAAAAACATCAATGACAACAGCGAATCAGATCAATATAGCCGTCTTTGTTTCTGCAGTGCCGTGGGTTTTGGAGCAGACATGCAGTGCTTTCTTGCTGAATAGCTGATGCCACTTAGCTTCAGTCTGTGGGATATTCACAAACCCTTCCTTTCCTGCAAGGCCTGCTCCTGGGATGACAGCAGCTATTCTGAACACGCAAAAAGCTTCACTTTTGTGAAAAACAAACAACAGACAATAAACCTTCTTATTTGCATGCAAAGCAAATGCACTCGTGCAAACAGCAGCCTCTCTTCAAAACCCAGTGTGGGCAAAGCCCTGTTCATTATTAATAGCAAGCTGGATAAATCAAGCAGCCAGTTAAAATGCTCAGGAAGCATGCACATATTTCTTCTTTTTTCCCCCAGAAAAAAATGTGAATTTTGTGGGTGTTTTTTTGTTGTTGTTTCTTACAAGCAGAAATAATTCAGCCTCTGGGTAAAATTTGGCAAGTAAATGCTAAAACACTATGAAGACCACTAATTATAACCTTGTGCTCTCAGCAGTAGCGTGCAAGCTATTTGTGTACAAACCCAAAACAAATACTGTGACCTAACGCTGCTTTTACTGAGGACAACAGAAACAGGTTATCCTGGGCAGCCCAGCAGAGAGTAAGCTGGCCCTGTCACCGTAACGTGTTGCGGTGGGGACAGACGGCTCGTGGATGCTCCCCAGCCCTGTGTGCAGCACAGTGGGTACCGCTTCCAATCCAAAGTCCTGCTCCACCATCCGTACATGGCAAGATGCAGGTGCAGGAGATGGGGAGCTGAAATGAGCCTGGGGCAGGGACCGTGAGAGGTGACAGGGGAAAGAGATGGAGATAAAATACAGCCTGGTGTGTGGAACATCACAGCAGAGCTGGTCAGACCCCCCATATTCTCCCAGAACAAGAAGCCCTTGCAGCAACACATCTTTCCTGCCCCTTGCTCACTGCAGGTGAACTGGGCTGAGATGTGTCCTCTTGCCAAAGCCTTGCCCTCAAAGCACTAGCACACTTTTAACAAAACCATCTACAGCACCTGCTCCTATAGCAAAGAAAACACGTTCTCTCTGAGCTTTTTACTGATACAGTGAGTTTCTGCCTAAAACTAGCCCAGCACAGCTTCTGCTAGAACCACAGCTTTATTGAGATAAGTGGATGGCTAAGCCTAGCAATCCTATTCAACTTGAGGGGCATTGCTTTAGGGGGCAGGTGAGGGGTGGCAAACACCATGACCCACCACCCTGAAGTAAGCACTGAACTGCCAGAACAGGGCAGTGCCAACAGATGAAGCCTACACACTGTGCGTCACACCAAACCCAAGGTGGCTGACAGCTTAGAGATGTCAAGTAGGCGCTGCTCTTCTGGGGAGCACCCGATGGGAGTCAAACTCATGCCTAACACAGAGATGTTGCCCAGTGATGACTGTACATCCAGAGTCACGCCCTGCATGCGACCTTCCAACAAATCCGTCAAACATCCCTGTGCCGGTATCATTTTTGTGCTAGGGTACTTTACCTGTTACTCTCAGAACAGATAACCAAGACCAAACCCTGCCACCAGCTGCACCCCTGTTACTTTCACTGAAAGCCAGAGGAGCTAAACCTGCCTGGAGGACAGCGGGAGCTGATACTCGGCAACGTATCAAGTTTCACTTGATTAAGACATAATCATCACGGCATAGGTGGTGTGACCTGATGGACAGGTTGCATTTACCGGCTATACAGTGGCCCAAAGAATTAACATTAAACCATGGGATAAAGAAAACGAGAAGGCAACAAAGAGATTGTGTTATTAAAAGCAGTCTTCTCTGGTTAAGAAAAAAATACCATGTGGTCCTTTAAATAACGCAGCAACCACCAAACACTGAATCATTTAATCCCCTCTCACTGGCAGCTGCTTTATCCCAGCCCCACTCCAAAGGCACATCTGCAGTCCCCCCTGCAGACCCTGGCCTAGTGCAGGAAGGGGAGCCCCACGGAGGACTGCAGCTCCCCGGCCCCCAAGGTGGGGTGTCCCCACATGTATCCTCACCCCATGCAACCCCTGTCCCCAGCACACGGGTCTTTATCTGCCTGTGACCAAGGTTAGCGCTGCTGGTTTGGTCACTGGGGGTGGTGATGGCACATCCAAAGGGCATCGTGGCTTTTGCAGGCACCAATGACAGCTTCCAGCCAGGGGAGAGGCTGCAGCTCACGCTGCAGCTAGATTTGGGCTCTACGTTCACACACAGCTCTGAAAGGGATTTCTCTAATGCTCCATCACCCTGTCTCTATCTGAACCAGGAACGTGTCTGACAGATGCATTGCCCGTCTTCTCTGCTCAACCTGGCGTGGAAGATACTGAGAAAGAAAGAAAGAGGCTGGGGGAAATCTTAGCTGCATAAAATCAAATAGCAAAGCATCTCTGGGATTCGCTGTGCAGGGATTTTACCCCCAATTTCTGTTTATACCCACAACCCACTGAGGTTCCCCTCCCAGTCAGGGGCGAAGTGCTCTGATACGAGTTTATGAGAAACATCCACACCACTGTTTGTTTTCAACCTGTCCAAGATGCTGCTTAGCAGGGCAGGTTAACCCTTTCCTGTGCCCTAAGCAGAAATTAAGCCCATGGCCAGTTCCACCACAGGCAAGTAACTCCAACGATGAAGAGGGTCTCCCATGAGCACTGGGCTTATTCCTTGCCCAGTTGTGTCAGGGCTGCGGTCACTGTGCATCGGGGGGGAAACTTCACGGGCCAGGGAGAAGGGAGGTACAGCTCACTGCGCAAGGGGCTTGCTTCCATCTGCCCAGCTGAATTGCTCCAGTGAGGCCAGGATCCCCTAAAGCACACACAGTCCCTCACCCAAAGAAATGACAGCCTGTGCAGCCAACACCTCCACTGAGACCAGGCAATATTTGCACTATCATTTCACAGCACTGGGACTGCAAAGAACAACGAAGCTCCCACAGGAAACCTGTTGCAGAGCCAGTAACCTGAGTGAGGTTTTCTAAGTCTTGAGTTGGGGCTTTAATTACAGGACTATCCTTGCTCACGCTGCTATTCATCGCACCACCAGTCATCAGCAGGAGAAGAGACAGCAAGATTAATCCTCCTTCTTATCCTCCTACATTAGTGCCTACAGAACCTCAACCCCTATAGGGCACTCCCTGAGGTACTGATGCAGAAGTAAAAGAGTGGCCAAGCATTCTGGCCACGTTTCTAAAAATACTGGTACTTCTGCAGGGCTCCATCTGCTCAGAGCCACCATCTACTGAACTTTGCAGTGGATGTCTGGGAGCTACTGCTGTTCAGCCAGTTATCTTGTGCTGCCCCGAACCAAACTGGAGTGAGAACACCTGCTAAAGCCACGGCCATGAGTTAAGGGACATGCAGAGGGAGCAGGTGGAAGTCTAACCACCTCCCATCACCTTCCCAGGTTGTCCTTGTGCAGCCTGGTGCTTGCAGACAAAAGTAGCGCCTTTCTATGAAATATCAATCTTTCCTAAGAGCCAGCTGACACTCTCCAACTGCCTTTGCTAAATGAAAAGCATGTGATGGAGACTGTGCCTTCAGCCCTGCACGTCTAACGGGAGCTGCTGGAGGGGCCACAGCCAGTGCACATGGACATGGAAATGCAAGGGAAAAATGCCCCAGCTTCTCCCTGTTAATGCCCAGTGGAGTTTGGGAACAAACATTTGAAAATACCTCATAATTTTCAATTCTCATGCTGATTTCAAATGCAATTTCTGACTGGTATCTGAATTTATTTCAAATTAGTTTTTCATCTGCGACTTCATTTGTTTCAAATAGGCTTTTATTTGGAAACACGACCCAAATCAGTGCCTCTTTGCAAAAACAACAAAAATGTGATGGGGTGACCAAGCACACAGTTTGGGAGCCCAACACATATCCAAAGGGAACCCAAGCTATTTCTCTTGAATTAGTCCATTTTGACGATGTCAAAACATTTTGAGAAATGGCACTGAGGAAAACTCAGCAAAATAAAGGAGTTAGAGGTGTCCCTTTCCTTTCTGAGAGGGTTTCAGGGAGGGAA
>NW_010228353.1:16380-19512 GCF_000690775.1 Eurypyga helias
CTGGAAGCATCAGAGGGACTTAGAGGCCAGCAGGTCAAGAGTATGTTGACTGTCCTAATAAAAATATCTCAGAAAACTGCAGGAATCGTGGTATTTAAATGGCACCATTAATTAGTCATGGATGAGACAAGTATGAGGGGATTATGAAAGAGGTAAATAAACATTTTAATAAAAGGAAGAAAGAAAATCAATTGGGCAGCTCCTGCCTGCATGTATTCAGTCACAAAAAAGAAAGTTACGTCCCACGAAATTGGAAAGGCCGTATTTGATGCTGATAAGCAGAATAGCTGAGATAATGAGATAGCAGCTGGTGGAGATCCTGACTATAAGGTGTTACTGAGGCCAAAGCCTTGGTCAGTTTCAAAATGGGATTAAGTATTTAAATGACTAGTCAGACAGCCACTTGCTGTTACCGAAAAATGGGCAGAAATTATTTTGATCCAGAAACTAGGCAGTGCCTGGGGACAGAGGAAATTCTGCCAGGAAAGTATCATTGTGTGCTTGGCTGTTATGCAAGATTTCACCCTAATCTGAGGGCCATCTCACTGAAAGGGCTTGTCTAGAGGGTACCTTGGCCTCAGCCAGTTCTTTATCCAGCTGACAGGCTTGCATTTAATCAACTTGAAGAGCACCATTAGAGAGGCAGCTATAGAAATTCATCTTCCTGCAAGACTGGAAGTTATAAAACTCATGAGAACAGGGCAAGGATTAATGAGAAAGAGCTTAAGTGAGCTGCTGACAAAACAGTTGCGCCTTTTATTACTCAAGGTGGTGGCAGGATTTTTTCGGGTACGGGAGGTACCACTGGATAAAAGGGAGGCAAACATGAAACGTAGATCAAGGTTGGTCTGGAACTATTATACAGCAAAATCTGCCATAGCAAGAGGTCTGAGCAGCAGAGGGAAGGTGGAAAAGAGGGGTGGTATCGTGGTACTGCACAATGATTTGTACAAATTTGGGTGTTACAAGTATTTGTTAAGAGGACACAAAAGCCCCGCTCTGCTGATATCAACCAAACTGCAACTGCCCAGAGGTGCTGACAGCAGCAGCAAGCCCCAGGGAGTAAACGTGACTCAAACGAGACTGAACCCACACGTGCATTCAAGTCCCATTTAAATGTGGCCACACTGACAATCATTTCAGAAAGACGCACACCCCCCCACACCTCTTATTCACACTCTTTACAACCACGAAGGAGTCAGATGGGAGCACAAGAGGCTGGCGGTGCAGTCAAGTTTCTTCCTTGGGAGTATGTTTTGATCTGTTGGAAGAAATCTATCTGAACATCACTCTGGAATGTATAAGTATGGGATGTCTTCAGTAAATGAACTATGCAGACAATTGCAGATGTGCAGGCTGATTTTTGTGTAGTCATGTTACTGACTGAGTTTAAGTGAATTAAAATATTTGACCTTTCTGAAGATGTAGAAATGGAAATGCTTTAAAAGAAACATTTCTATACTGTTTAAAAAGGCTTACCCTCAGGGTGAATCAGTTTCTTTTCTCAATTTCTTTTTCTCAGCTCTAACTCTGGGTTTTTTTCATTGTAATACCTGCTTTAGATCTTTCTAGCAAGTGGAAAACTCATGGGTTAATGAGTCCTAGTGGCAACCGTGGTAATAAATTTCTCAATAAAGGATGTGTATCTGCAGGAACTTGCCAGCGAAGAATCAGATGCAGTGGTTTAGTAACAGCTTCAAAAGGAACAATACTTGGGCTCAGCCACAGTGAACTTTTTCAAGAAGACATTAATTACAAAATAATTGGGACTTTAGGATATTTTAAGCCCAGCACGGTCTTAAAATTGCTGTGAAACAAGATGCAATAGAAAATGGAGAAGGTTTTCTCTTTTGCGCAGATTTAGTCAAAGAGAAGCTCCCGAGATCAGCCATCCACAGCCATGTCTCGTGTCCACGGGGTGAGCAAAAGCAGCTGGGGGAAGCCAGTGAATGAGAAGAGAAACAGCAACCAACTGGGAAGCGTGGGGACTACAGACGGGGACAGGAGAGCAGCTGCAGCTCTGAGTGTTGCTTTCAGGCAATCAAAGAATAAGGAAAAGCATAAAAACCAGGTTTCAGAACTGCTGGTTGTGAGGAGGGTAAATCAGCTGGCTGCACTTTGGCTCCAGCACGGGTTTTTCTGCTGTGTTCTGTCAAGTGTGCTGGCCAGAGCAGCAGGAAGGGGACAGAGCACCGTGTCACCCTGCGATGACACCTTCTGCTGAGCATCATCCTGCGATGGCACCTTCTGCCGACCAGTGATAACCAGGGAGAGGTCTTCTCTCGTCTGGGAGGAGAGGGGCTGCAAAGAGACAGCTGCGAGCGAGAAAGAGAGGGAGGTAAAGATGGGGAGAGGAAGGAACCTGGTAAGAAACTGGGAAAATTATGGCACTCGTCTGGAAAGCCACGAAAAACCCCACAGGAATCAGGGCCGGGAAGGAAATCAGAGCTGACGTGTGGTCCGCTATCCTGCCCCAAGCCAGGATCGTGGACATCCTGGCTAGGTATCCGTGCAGTGTTGCTGCCTGCAGGTCCCCAGCAGGTCACTGCCACTGACGCGGTTCCCGTCGGGGTCACTCGTGTCAGGCAAACACTGGCTTCCCGAACTGAAATGGAGCCAAAGGATCACACCTTTCATTTTTACCAGCAGGCATTTATTGCAGCGTTTAGAGAATAAATACCTTCTCTCCGCTCGAGGCACAGTCCGCGTCTGGGAATGGATCCTGTTAGAAGTCACAGCACGCAGCTGTAACGGGGACTGAAATCTGATCCTCGCCAGACATTGCTGGAGATGACACCATTTTGGATTTGATGTCAAAATGCTACGAATACAGAGAGGGAGTGTTTCTAGAGGGATTCTTGCTGTTTGGCGATTAGAAAGAATCAAGAAAGAAAAATGAAATAAGGAATTATCTTGAACATTAATTGCAGCTATCTTCAAAAGCAGCTATGGATATAAAATATTTTATATAAAAATACATAAAAGATATAAAATATATCCATCACCTGGTATCTAACTCCTCCCAGCCAGGCCATGCAGGGGGCTGGACAGCATGGCACGCTGCAATACATGGAGCATTATTTTAGTCCCAATTCTGCCTGTTCTGGGATTACAGTATTAGCACCCAAACCT
>NW_010228354.1:0-2754 GCF_000690775.1 Eurypyga helias
CCGGAGTTAAACCACGACACTCGTGCCAGCTCAGCATTATACTGATTTATATCCAACATTGTAAGTTCTGATGCAATACATAATTGTCCTGAAAATGTCCAAAAGTACTCAGCCTTTAAGTATCACACTAGAAGCAGAAGTTTATATTACGCTACTCGAAGCTTAAGGCCAACAAGCTTGCTGTGTTTTTTTTTTTTATGCCAAACAGCTCTAACTCAACAACCATATTAAAGGACAAAGTGGTTCATCAAAATGGCTGCATCTCTACCTATGCACCAAACCCATGGACAAGTAACATCGCTAGCATTCATTAATGTTCACACAAGCACTACCATTTAACTTAGTAAAATTAAAGAAAATTCTCTTGCTGCTCTTAAATGGACAAATCTTCTTTAAACTCTGGCAGAGTTCCTTGGGAAGAAGCCCTGGAGGGAAGAGGGGCCCAAGAAAGCTGGCAAGTATTCAAGGACCTTCTCCGCCAAGCTCAGGAGCGATGCATCCCAATGAAGAGGATGTCGGGTAAAAATGCCAGTAGGCCTGTATGGATGAACAAGCAGCTCTTGGACAAAGTGAAGCGAAAAAAGGAAGCCTACAGAGGGTGGAAGCAGGGATAGGTAGCCTGGGAGGATTACAGCAAAGTTGTCAGAATGGTCAATTGGTTTCCCATGATATGGAGAAGGCCAAGGTACTCAATGTTTTTTTTGCCTCGGTCTTCACTGGCAAGGGTGCAAGCCATACCCCCAGAGTCACAGAAGGCAAGGGCAGAGACTGTGAGAATGGAGAGCCACCCATGGTCAGTGAGGATCAGGTTCAGGAACACCCAACGAACCTGAAGGTGTTGGGGAGGTTGTTCCTCCCCAACAAAATAAGGCATCTGAACTTGAACTAAGTATTTTATTAAAACATACCCAGCAGTATCAAGGACAAAACAGTGGACTGAGCAAACATAAGCAATTCTGACTTATAGACTAAATCATTACTGGGAAGGGCAAAAAATTAAAATATGAAAGTTTGATTCAAATATCAACTGTTTGGCAGTAACTGTACATTAGTGCCAAAACCAGATTTGGAGATTCCTTCAGGCTGATTTTCCATGCAGTCAGCTTCACGGTGCTGTAGCATGAAGAGCTTGTCAACAGCAAGGAGGCATTTTAAAGTAACAGAAAAAGTAAACTCCTTAAAGCACTGAGAAAGCTCAAAGGGTACTGGATGGTGAACACAGACGGAAGATAATTTTAAAAGATTGAAGATATGGCTTGGACTTCTCAGTTGAAGAGAAATCTCAATTTCAAGAAAGTATTGCAAAGATAAAGCAGCACCCTTGTAAACTTTAGTTAATAGTTCTTGAGAAGAAATGATGGTAGAAAATCTCCACGCTACCATCTGATAAATTTCTACTTAAGTTGAAAATATCTCTAGAAACCTGAATTTGTGTCTATATTTTTCCCATTAATGAAGACGCCCTCTTTCCCCAGATATCTTTGAAGAACATCATATATCTTTTCAGTATCAAGCTTGCTCACTATCAACATGCCTTCTCTCCACCACTACAAATGGCTGAAGTAGCAGCTATTACAATGCTCACATGTACAATTCTGCTCATGCACAAACAGCTGCAGTGTCGAAACTAAGGGAAACAGCAGAGCACTGGAAGCTCAATGCCAAAACAGTCCCAGAGCTTGTTTAGATTTACAGTCTTTGAAAAAAAGTGAGGACTAGCAAATGCCATAAAAGCAGCTAGCCAGCTGGACGCTGAGCAGGACAGCTCAGGGTACCAATCCAGCAACTGAGCACCACAGTGAATGTGTTTCCACATTAGGACACAAGCAGCAATCAGAATTACTATGTCAAACAGATTATTAAGAACACAGGTGAATGACAGTGTGGGCAGCATTGTCACTGACATTTGAACCCCTCAAAACTAAAAGTGCATAAATATTGTTTCTGATAAATCCTCAGTATTATAGCTTAAGAAATATCTTAGCATCCAAACACTACAAACCCTAAGCAAGAGGTAAAGAACAAACCAGCACAAGTCACAGCAGAGCGACACATCTCCTCCCACTCCTCCTGACACCATAAGCCAGCACCATTGTGCAGCCAGGTAACAAACTAGCAAAAGTCCCTCATTTTTAACTTAAATAGTCTATTTGGAAAGTGACCATTTAACTCCAGAAATAAAGGTTTAAGTGTCAACAGTTTGTGCAGGACAACTTAGACCAAGCAGCCACTTGGTCCTTTCAATAAGTGCAGCAAACACAGGAAAAATCCCAACTAGAAACCATTGGCTACTACTGAAAACCTGCACAAATGCCTGTTACCTTTCCTAGTAGAAAATTCATGACAGGACAATTTTATATATCATCAATTATGGCTTTCAGTGTTAATAATTTGCTGATAATCTGAAAACCACATACTCCATCAGTACTTTTCTGCACTGGGGAAAAAAAACCCACATAGGATGGAAAAGGAAGGACTACTCTGGCTAATACCCAAGCAATATTTTGGCAGGTGTAGTGCAGGAGGATATCAGCAAGGAAAATCATCTAATAAAGTTAAATTAGTGACCTACTTGCTTGTTTAGTGATCAAGACAGCCAAGCAGGCAATTTTTGACCAGCCTTAGTGATCACCTGACTTACAATGTAAATTTTTTAACTACAGCTTCAGCAGCACATGTACCTCTACAGAGCTCATCATTAACATCCCATGTTTAACTTTTTGGGAGAGTGAAAGAATCATAGAATGGTTTGGG
>NW_010228355.1:0-8268 GCF_000690775.1 Eurypyga helias
CTAACCATTCTATGATTCTAAATGTTAAAGTAAAAGCAAGCTCCTGTGAGAGCCAGTCCTGAATTAATTTGTAGCTTCCTGGTTTTAATCTCAGTACCAGCTTTGGCTATGGAATGAAAAACTGTGAGATGCCTTTGTTAAGCAAGATATAAAATAGAGCTTAGAAGGGCGTGATGGAGAGATAGGTGCCTACTTCTTTTGTCTTGACCTGTTTCTTGACCTTTCCCAATATCTTTGCCATTTTTATGTAGATTTGGAACACTGGGAGAATTAGGAGTTTTCTGTTAAACAGTGTGTGTGAAGAGCAAAGCAACACACTGGGCTTTTATGAAAACAAGAAAGACAAGATACTTTTGTCCAACCTCTTCTGGGAGGCATTCATGTGGTGGCCAAAGAAAGTGTAAGGTAAAGATTGCCCTTGTCTGTAAAGAATAAGGATGGATGTGAGGTTTCTGTACCATGTCTTGGATTTAAGTGCTACTGACAGGTGGCAAATGACAAGAAATTATGTTTATGCTGGTCGTCAACCACATTACTGAGAAGAGTGACATCAGACTAGGTGGTATCTTAAGAGTTCAATAGGCTGAGGTACTGCATTGGTTTTTGAGAGTTATGGTTGTTATATAGGCTACCCTAGGTCTCTCTATTCTCACTTTTGGATGTAGAGACTGCTATGGTCACTGTTAGCAGTTTCTTTCATGGCAGCTTTCTACTAGTGGGGGTTGAGGGAGAGCAGTACACTAAACTTTTAAAAAGAAAGGTATTACATCTTCCAATACTGAAATCAGTTCTACCTCGTGATCTAGGGGTCCATCTTGCATAAGACAATGATATTGAGAAATAACAGCCTTCTAAACACAAGAAATGCAGTTTCAGAGCTAAAATTTTGAACTAAACAAACATTTTACACTCTGAGGCATATACTTGCTGAACAAGTTTGTCTTTTTCTTCATTACATTCAGTATTAGTCTGAAAAAATGTATCTTTATCACTGTTTTCTCTGATTTCTACCCTTCGTTCTTTAACTATTTTTGTCCTGATTCTTCCTCTCACAGGAAATCCCAGAGCTGCAGAAAAAGAAGTCCATTAGCAGGTGTCTGTTGTTGTGATATGCAGCACAGTACCTCAAAGGTCTTAGTCTTTAGATTTTTTTAAAAATTATTATTTTTTAAAAGCTGGATGCATGTTTTAGTATCTGAAAAGAAAAGCTGGATATATGTTTTAATATCTGAAAGGATCCATGAATTTCTGGAGGCACACTGCCATTGTAATTTCCCAGTGACTTTGCTACCAGGAAGTCCTCACCCTGGAGCTGGTGGGATCCTGACAAGGACTTGATGATCTTAAATGTCTTTTCCAACCTAAATGATTCTATGATTCCATGAATGCAAAAGAAAAGGATTCTCCACCCATACTAGATATAGCATAGGCCTTGTTAACTTGTGCAGTTCAGCATGCCTAGTATCTTTGCAAAAAAGGATGAATAAATCTCTATGCTCTCTATTTTTAAAAAAAGATGACATGACTCTACAATTCTAAAATAAAAATGTATTCTCATTAAATGTTTTAAAAAAGTATGTGTTGACACCTCAGCAGCACCTAATTTGGATACACAAATGCCACATTTTTATTTATGAGCCACTGTAGTGCCTCAAAGTCCATACGAGATCATCTATAAGAAATGATCAGCTGTGGATGTATGTGTCTTTGAAAATGAGGCCCACTTTCATGGCAAACAGAGCTATAGCAAAAGAAACTGTCTCCCAGACTGTGTCTTATGTTCTTCTGTTATATAATAAGTCAGGGTTAATCACTAATGAAAATAAGCTGTGAAGCACAGCTACTGATCAAACATCAAAGCCATCTGTGCCATGTCACTAAGGTCCAATATAAAATAACCATAATTATTAATACCTTTTGGTATGCTCTAAAAATTATTACTTGTGAAATGAATTTTCCACATGTAAACTCACTTCCAAGGGACAAAGTAATGGTCTAAAAAGCCTTTGTGAGTTAATGCTGGAATTTAATTAAATCCACAGTGCTGCCTAAAGTGGATCCACAGTCTTCAAGTATGCTGAAAAAGAAAAACTGTAAAACTAATTTTCTGTGTCTTACTGGTATTCTAATATGAATAAAAGCTATTAGAGTAATAAACTCAGTTCTAATTAGAAACACTGGAACTCTCAAAGAGAACAAAGTCTGGAGTTCAATAAATGTGGTATTTTTGGAAGGGTATATGTGAAGTGGAAGTCTTGATTTCAGTTATCCCATATTGTGTGGAAGAAAAAATAAAGGACCAGAGAGCAATCCCGAGAAGTGTAAGTGAAAAAGGAGGGTTGGTTGCTCTCAGTAGTTGCCCTTATGATGCCTTATAACTGCCACAAGATAAGTTAGTAAAACTACCTTATTCCAAACAGACTGGCTGAGGCAAAACAAACACTATGACTGCACAGACCACACTTGCTTGCTCTAATCTATCCGCATAGCATCTACATAAGAAAGATGCACACCATTATATATGCCACTTACTCAGAAGCAGTAATATAGTGAGGCTAGGCAAAATATGGATTAAAAAAAAAAAAAATCACTGAAAAAACATGAGTTTTGTATAAATAAAATGCTTGCTGCCATCCCCACCTCAAAGGTTCCTGGGAACACTGTGACTTACGAATTCCTACATGCCTAGTAGGCTGACAGATGTAACTCTTGTTCAGAGGCAATTGCAGCATTTCAGTAGCATCCAGCTTTGATCGATTCCCATAAACACTTCCAGGTTGTCCTATAGGGTCTGCTAAAGGGTAAACGCATGTTGATGGTGCTCCAACATGCCTTACTTGTGCACCCATAGAGCTCTTCCCCTTGTCCTAACCTACCCTGGAAAGCCAAGAAGATTAATTTTAACCACTTTATTTATCACTTCCATATTCTACATATTCCATATTCAGTAAGGAACCATGCAATCTTAAGTTAGAACAGAGTTAAAGGTAAACCCAACAATGCTTAGACAGTTTGTAAAGACCCCTATAACCGGGTGAGACCCATTATAGGCATGTGCTAGTCTCCTCTCCTACATGTTCCTTCAGAAAGGAAACATAGCTATGTGTCCCAGGTAGGGCACGATAGCAGTCTCTTCCGTGTAACTCCAGGGGCATCTCTGTACATGTGATACTTCTAGGCTCAAGGATTACAAACACCCACTGTCTGGTTGGTGAACCAAGATGAGATGCAATAGACCAGGGAATGAGTTGGTAGGCCCTTTACCGCCTAAAACACTGTCGTTAAAAGTTTTCAGACAAACCCTGCATTAGCACATCATACTAGTTTCGCTGTCTATGTAAGAAAATAGGGGAGTGCAGACTTAACTATACATGGAGGGCATAGAAGAGCAAGTATGCATCATTAAACCAGGGCTACCAGTAATCAGAGTGCTGTAAACATAACAGGCTTATTGGTTTCTTTACCTGCTTTTGTACCCTTTCTACTCCAATTAAATATGTGTTACATCAGCTTCTATTCATACCATACTTCATCAACCACTTACCACTATGAGCATTTAATATCCCGGGCTTTATTGCATGGGGACTAAACTCTTACTGATGTCATTTCACTGAAGTCCGTTGAATTGCACCACAAATTAATTTGGCCCTGCACCTCTGCAGCTGTGTGGAAGATGTTGGCTTTTCACCAAGTTCACACAAAGATGGAAATATTCATTTTCCACCAGTAATTTGCAGCTCCCACATTTGTCAAAAGCAAAAAGCATATTTTTACTTCCTTATTTATTTTTCCTATGAATACTGTTTTTGCAAAGCACAAACAGAAAAATCACAAATAGAGAACATAGCTATCTCAAACCATAAAAATTCGCCAAATTAATGAAAACTTGCAAATATGTTAAAAGATATGATTTGAATGCTTCAAAGTTTATTTCTGTAATTCACAGAATTTTGACAAAATTCGTTCTCTATGAAAACCTAATAAACTCCTTCCTCTGCTTTCACTGTTGTCCTTGCTTATGGTGATCAACATTTATACCAGTTCTTTATCTATCAAGCTCAGGCCCTAAACATTTATTTTTGAAAGCCTACCATTGAGAGCAATGGAGGCACGCACAGAGATAGAGTTGGATGGGAATGGGTGCTGATAATCAATTCAGTCCTCAAGTCAGCTTGAACTCCATGCTCTAGCAATACATGGTTATTTACGGATCTACAGTCAACAAGGGCTGTGCAGAAACTGCAGATTGGAACCGATAGGCACAAATATGTTAAATTAGTTCAAGAATTAACGAATATTTAAACAAGCGTTAAGAAGAGATACTGCTGTACTCTGGATCAAGTAAGAGATGAGCTGTGTTCCAGTACAAAGCACAACCCCTCATCAGCCTTTAGCACCACACTGCCTAACCTTTCTAGTGGTGAGAGCTACCTAAAACTTCCACATAAGACACAAGGATGGAGCATCCATTCAAGGAGAGTGTGACATAGCTAGCAGGGGTGCACTGACTGGGTGAAGGATATATTTGAACCTGTGTGTTCAGTGGACTCACAGGAGAGAAAGATTGCCTTTCACTGGCTCAATTTATTGTGTGTATGGTCAAATTACCAAAATTACCAAATCTCACTGTCCATTTTAGCTGTCATTTCTAAATTGTAAAATAAATTTATTGTAGTTCCATCTTTTAAGCTCTTTTAGGGTCCCAGCTCTTTTAAACGATACACCCAATTCCTTTACACTTCAATTAGTTTGTCTGGATCTTTGGCAAGGTTGCCAGGAGTACTGGGAAAATCATGATCCCATGGATTTCAGAGACAAAAATCCCAGGGGC
Source organism: Eurypyga helias (assembly GCF_000690775.1). NCBI lineage: Eukaryota > Metazoa > Chordata > Aves > Eurypygiformes > Eurypygidae > Eurypyga > Eurypyga helias. The sequence continues at coordinate 4,832 of NW_010228355.1, forward strand.
TTTATTAAAGTTTGGGTTACATCCCTTGACAGTCTGCTGATCTCTACTAAAATCTTGCTGTTGAGACTAGGGCTAAGCCAATTCATCATTCTGTGTTCTTTCTTTTCCCAGATTATCATGCTCAGATTGTACAGCCCTGTACCAGTGAGTCCCTTCCACATGCTTACTAGAGGTAGTTGAGAATTTTCGGCAAAGCCAAAAGGGTCATTGACAAAAGGTATATTCAGAAACATTTTCCAATTCAAGAAAAGTTTAAAAAATATTTTAAATTTGTCAAAAATTTTTACATTTTCCAAAGTGAAAATTAATTTCACACTTGAAATGTCATCATGCAAAATATCTACTAGTGTATGCAATTTTATATGTGGCATACGTACAGAACTGTATAACACAGTTATATCTTGGTTTTAACATATATATGTGTTAAAAGGTAACAAGATCAAAAGGTGAGGGTCAAACTATATGAAATTATTGAAGCCAAACTGAATTCAAAATAATTCACTGAATTCAAAATAATGTCTGAATGGGTTTCCAAAATTGAAATTTCAACTTTTAAAAATTGAGAATGGAATAGGATTTTTGTTTGTTTTTAAAATTTTTGTATGATGGAAAAATTATTTTTGTTCAGCTCTGTCAGCTCATACAAAATAAGATGAAGAACGGAAAGGTGAATTTCCCTTGATGACTAAGAATAGTTATTTTCTAGTGGGGAGTCATCCCATTACCTTCCCCAAGCCAAGCGGTTTGTCAGTATGTAACTGCTGATTGGTACCCTGCGAAGTCACACTGAATCTTCTCAGCACCCATAGCACTCAGTGTAGAAAGAGCATCCTTGCCTCCTATGGGGTCCAGGCATTACCTTGCAGGTTCTTTCAACAAAAATTGAGTGATAACTTACAGGCAGTCTATCACATTACTTACAGTAGAACTGTCTGGTTGCTACTCTTTTTTTTTGTTTGTTTGTTTGTTTATTTCATTGTAAAGAAGCTGTTATTTTCCACCAACCTTGCTCTTTACATATTTTTTTGGATAGGAGATCTTACGAACTGCTGAACTGCGTTAGCCTTACTCATTCCAAACAGTGTGCCATGCCAGGATTGGCATGATTTCAGCAACGTAAGTTTAACATCTGACAGTGAGTTCCTTTGATTTGTGTTCTGTCCAGACAGAGCATTTTGTAGCAAAGATGTGGGACCAAACTTTTTGAGGTGCTAAAGTAACTATGTTTGAAAAGGTCTGAAAAATTTTTAGCCCACCTATGTTTCACGACTTGAAAACACAAGTATGTTTTCAAGAGCTCAACGACTAAAGCCTATAACATGAGAAGGACATATTTGTCAAGTGAAAAATTTAATTAATACTTTCACAACTTCAATGGACAACATGATCATTCAGATTTTGGCTTTTTTCTGCTACAATGTGGCAACTACCTGGAGTCAGCACTGGTGATGCACTCTGTCGGTGTCATTCCATGTCACCTGGATTTAATCTGAGACAGAAATGCACCAACCCCTAGCCTTTTTGCAACCCAGAAGCTGCCATTGCTGATTCCTTATAAATACAAGTAAAACCTGGCATGAATAAGGACAAGTATAAAAAGGAGGGAGCATAGCCCCATTTTTGAAACTGTTGATATTTCATCTGTAGATGTTCTCAGTGATTCCCCGCCCCCAGTACTGAGAGCTTGGATGGAGTTTGCAGAAGTGACAATACAAAGTTAGACAGCATTAAGTTCTAGTGGTGATGAGCTTCACCAAAGAAGATAAAAGCAATGTCTATATAGAATATCCTCCATTCAAATGTCCCTGATGATCTCATGTAATGCTTGCAGTAAATAGATAAATATCAGTTTGCAGTTTGACAAGTTTTGCAAATAGTTTCTCACTACCTGGAATAGCTCTGTCATGATGTGCAGACACCAGATCAGAGGAGCAGTCCTAAGTGAAGAGAAAGGACCTAGGTAGTCTTATAAACATAATAAAAGGTTAATAAGAATATTTATTACTAAAAATATTGATAAAATACCAGCAGTGGAGCACCAGTGGAAGAGTAATGATTAAATTATCTGATTCAGAGAAGATACCTGTATTGTGTAATAAACACTAGCATTAGAGCCTGACTTGTAGTAATAACAACCAGCAACTGATTATAAGCACTTCGCCTTCAGTGTTTATTTTTCTGCACCTGGATATTGCTGCTTGGCAATAATTGGACTCTAATCACTCAAGCAAGCTTTAAATTTACCAAGTGTGAGCAAAACACGCTATGTTCTGTTTACTCAAGAACAAGCCGATCTCATTCAGAGAAAAGATGCCTGGTTGCCTCGCCTAATTAAGGAAAAAAATCAGCTCTGCAAAAGCCAGTAAAACTGACCATTTTCTTTTAGTTGTGGATATTGTACTTACCTGAATTACTGCCCAGATTCTCTGGGATACAGATATGCTTTACTGCACGCTTTTAGGAAACCTGGTAGTAATCTACAACGTGGAGGCTGCCAATATACCTTACTCTTGGCAAGTCTTTTAGAAAAATAAATTTCTTTTGAATGGTAGTATATTAAGAAATGCCAGTCAACTGATATTGCTGTGAGTTCTCAGGCAGCTAATGAATGGATGCTATCTTTTCAGGTGGTTGGGTTGGTGTTTTGTTTTTTGGCTTTGTTTGGGTTTTTTCTTTTTTTTTTTTTTTTGTTTGTTTGGGTGGTGGTTTGGGTTTTTTTGGTGATATTTTTTTTTTTTTTTTTTTTTCAACCAGTTCCGGAGGGGAAAAGAGATGGGATCACACATCTACGGGTAGCTCATTAGCACCTCTAGTGTTTGCCAAAGTCTTTGCTAGATCAAATGCAACTCCTACATAAATTGTGTATAAACGGCACATTTAGGAAAGCGCTCATCTTTTTCAAAGGGAGGAAAACCCCTCTTGTAAAGGAGAACCAAATTGTTAGATTTTATAAATATTCCCTTAAATAGACATTTATATATATTTTTAACCAGTCAGGCATTATTTGGCGTGCTTAAAACCTGTCCTATGGACTTTGCTATGACGGGTGCTGGAGAAATGCATAATTAAAAATGAAAAAGGCTTTTGGAGCCTGTTTACTTCGGTGACTACTGTGAAACAAATGTTCTTTCTCCTTGCATCGCCCACCCACAGAAAGGGAACAGAACAAAGATGGCTCTGTCAGGCCTCTCTCCACTAGAGAACGCCTTGAGAGGCCAGAATGTATTAGGGCCCTGCTGAGCCCATTCAGCTTCACATAACACTCATACACACCGTACAACTAATTACATGTCAGATTAGCGATTTCATTATTACCACACTACCACTAATTAAAACTGCTTTGATATTGCTCAAGTAGTTTTGTGTGTTTACACAGTTTTAAAATCTGGTTTTTCTTTTTTTCTTTTTCTTTTTTTTTTTTTAGAAAAATCGAATTA
>NW_010228355.1:8284-17062 GCF_000690775.1 Eurypyga helias
ATTAAGGAAGCAAAGACTACACCAGCACTTTTCTCCTGCAAACCAACTTCTCTACAAGTGAACCCTAAGTGCAAAGTCCTAACCATCCCTTAATCTGCAAATTGATAGGTTCATGTCAGATTTCCATTCCTAACACTGCCCAAAGCCCAAGTTATCCAAGTAAGTAAATAACAAAAGTTACATCATTTTAATCTACATTCATCATTTTAATTGCCTGAATCTTCACTCAGACAAAGTAGCACTGTAGTTTTATGGTATTTGATTAATGAGGGCAAGAAAATTGAAGTTTTGCAATAAAACTAAAAAAAAAAATTCAACAGACTTTTATAGTTTTTTCCCTTATGATTTTAATTTAATGGCTCGTGTTTTCATTACTGCAGAGGCTGTACACTTTAGCTTGCAATTATGTCCCATCTGTGAAGCACTGTGTTATTACAGTTTATTCTCGTAGCTTTTCAATCACTTTTGAGTTGTGCTTTACAAGTATTCTTGCAGCAGGTGGGCTTACTGGCATGGGACCAGAAATACACAAAGCGCAAAGCTGGAGTTTAATGGCAGCCATATGCATGTGGCACAGAGCGCCAGCCTTCCCCCATATGCTGCTAAGCAGCCCCTTCAGCCTGCCAGTCACTCTTCTTACTGACTACAGTCTCTAAGTAGTTTTCTGCCAGGGAAAAATATACCAAGGCAGCAAATTTCTCCAGTGCACCATCCTTATTACTGAGACAACCCTGTCATTAGCAAAAGCACAATGAACCTGATCTGGAGATGCATACCAATTAGGTTGCATGGAGCACTTTTCCTTCTTATCTCTATGGAAACTCGGCCTCCCTGGCTGCAGTGGACAATCAGTAATGTTTCATCCACCCATATGTCACCTAGTTAACACTGTACACTTTTATGCGAACCAAAAATCTGCTCTAACCCTCTCAACAACGCCAAGCAAAGAAATTAAAGAAAGGGAACAAGCAAAGTGCCCTGTGCGCTTCTGAGCAAGTGCGCCTCTGCAACGCTCGAACCTGCTCCGTCAGCACTCCTGGCCGCAGATAAGGCGCGAGAATTGTAACTTTAGCTCTACTGGACACAAAATCTACGTTTTGTTTTTCAGGTATAATCTGAGGAAGCTTGCACAAATAACTCAAAGACAACTTTCTTGTTACAATTACGACGAGTACAGTCTTTAAAATTTCATATAAATGCTGTGCCACCTGCTTTGTCCAGGAGAATGCTTTACACTACTTTCCCCCATGTACCACTCCTAAGTGTATTCTCCCCCTGCGTACCTACGGTATTAAAAAAAAAAAGGCCATTTTTTTACCCCGATTGACGAATATTTCTCTTCATGTTTGCCTGACTAAAGAAGAAGGGCTTTGGGAATAAAGAAATGCACCTGATTCATTGCTTCTCTGCTTGTTTTGATGCCTTCTTGCGATTTAAAAGTTTGCTCTAATTTTTTCTTTTCTCTTTGTTTAAAAACAGCAACAGAAGGGACTGGGACAGGATTGCAGTGGTATCGATTTTAGCTTTTACAGGTGTTGTGCACAGTTTAACGTTAGAGAATGCGTACCAACAGACACGCCATAGTTGCACCAAGAGCTACAGTATTGATAGTATACATACCATATACATCAATAAAATACAGCCCCTTCAAGGCAAGAGAAGGTGCATTTTAGCTGTTTTCAACCCATATTTTTCACCTACAATGTCTCAAGTCCATTTGCTTTGCTCTACATTATTGTTTCTTCCTTTTGTATAATAGATAGTCAATAATAATCTGTGGAATAGCTGTACTCCATGTCCTCTGGACAACAATACCTTTGCTAGGAAAGAATGTCATCTTTATAACAATACCTAATTTGTAATGAGCAAAGGAACACCTCACAGATGCATCGAATATTGACAGAAAAATAGAACAGATCATAAATGTCAAAAAGGAAAGTGGAAATCTCCTTTTGAAAGCATACAGGTCTGAGTGAGTGCAGACTTTGAGAATACTCGAGATCAAATGCAATGAACGTGCTTGGTATGGGCAGTGGCACCTCAGGAGAGGTGAACTCATATTCCAAATGAACAAACATTTAAAGAAGGTGAACGCAATTAAAATAACATCTACCGAACAATGGATGTTGAAAAATAAAGCCAAGCTGAAAACTGGTGGCGACTCAGGAAGCTGCGTGAAAAGAAAAAGGAAGAAAGCGGAGCAGAAGGAATGCCAGCTTCTCTCGCAGAATTGACTAGACTTATGTCAGTGCTGTTGATATTCCCATGATGCTGTCACTTATAGAACATTTATTTTTTATTACAAAAGCAATTCTGGATATGTGTAAAATTCTAAGTCTTCTAGTGGGAGCAATTTAAAACTAAATAATGCTGTCCTGAGGGGATTGTAGTACTCTCTGGGTTTTGTTTTTAGGTTTAACTCATCACAGGAAAAACTACTTCTTCAGAAGTAATTATTATTAGTTGTGACCCTTGAGAACAATGGAGAAAGAGTTAGTAGAGAGTTGTGAGGGGGCTGTTCACTCAAATGTTAAAGACACTTTTAGGAAAACAGAGAGGACTAGAAATCAAATTGAAATGGACCAGCAGAATTTTTAGCCAGTCTGGTCAGGGTTATTATGCACCTGCCATTCAGCTGCTTATGGGTTGCTACAAGCAGAAATTCAGGCAATTTCTTTGGACATTTTATTATATGGATACCACAATATAGTTCATATTTTTCAGTAAAAGCTGACATGAGCTCTTTCTTTTATCAGTTCAAGAGGAAAAGAAAGATAGAAAATAACTTAAACATTTCACCTGCTTGTTTCAAATGACAAATCCATTGTGTTTCTGAGCTTGCAAAATGAGCTCTGGTATGCTTGCTGTATTTGCACCCTATACCCCTAGAAGGTTAAGGCTACAATAACGGCCCAATTCTGTGTTCAAGCAACAGGGTAAGGAACACTTTTTAAATGGGCTTACTTTTCTTTTTTTTTAGGATGTGGTCATTATTTATAAGCATTTTAGTCTCAAAAACAATGGCTGAAAATACACTATAAGTGACTTCTGAGAAACAGAGAATCAGAATGAGAAAAATAATTTTATAACTATGGGATTTTTATTATTATTTCACAGAGACCTAAGCGTCTTAAAGTTAAGCATTTTGCTAAATAAGAACCATAGAAATTTGATGCAAAACTACAACTTTTTTCTATCATGGCAAAATACAAACCATTTACAGAGGATGGACATTTATATAGTAGAATAAAAATAACTACTCTAGGGATCAGAGTCCCTAGAATTTCACAATTATTCTTGTAACTTGGCAGCTCTGTTGTAGTTATGTGGTACCTGTCATTGCTGTGTAATGAAATACATCAGTCCTCATAGAGAGTTGGCTTCTGGGCTATGAAGACATGTTCCTAGTACGCTTTTTCAAATATGTCCTTAGTTCCTGCCAGGAATGACATTTAAATCCTTGTATCACACAAGACTTGGTTTTGTTTGGGTGTTTGTTTTTGGTTGGTTTTTTTTTTTTCCTCCCTACACTTTTTCTTTGCTTAAGGCAAATTCATGGACCTTTTTAGATTTTTCAGGGAATTTAATGAGATACTTCCGAATATGAGGGCAAAAACTGCTGCTTTACATTTCTGTTTATGTTTGGATAGAAACCTTTGAGTTCAGAATAGGTCATTTTGGAATGAGGGGTTATTTCAGTTAAGAAAGGAAGGAATGTAGCTGTCGATATTCACAGGCACAGGATCAAATGGACTTCAGTGAGTATAACTGTCCTATATTTTTACTTAGAGATGGAAGGATCAGTTCAATATAGTATGCTGTAATTTATTCCTTGATGTTATATCACTGGCACTTTGCCAAGTTCAATAGATTTTACTTTCTGCCGTTACTGTACAGTTCAGTGGGCACTGTCTCAATGCAAAGCCAGGGAGACAAATTTCAATGACCTGAGCTGTGGCCTGCCGAGGACTTGAGGCGAGGAGGAAAGATGTTTGAGCTGCTTTGCTACAGTATGACTTCAGAGCAATATCAGGAGCATCAGGGAGCATAATGCTGGGTTACATCAACAGCAAAATTTCTGTACAAAGCAGTCAAAGTGCAAAAAGTTCGGCTGCCTTCTGATAAATCTAACCTGACTTTAGATTCCTATCTGGAGGATAGGAATCTATCTGAAGGTTAGGAGCTTGCCAAACTCATCTCCATCTATAGCCAGTAGAGAAGAAAGCCTTCACCCTGACAGCAACCTGGGTTGTCTTCTGAAGGTCAACTTCTCTCTCTATAGGCAGTCGTGAAGCCAGGGATAAACACGTTCCTAACATTCAGCTCCTCAGCCTAATTTTGAGTGGGAGGAACCTAGACATGAGCAACTGACCTTTTCCAGAACAAGGTGGCATGCTGCGGCACCCCTGCCTCGGGACTAAGGGAGAAGCCTCGCTGTGTTAAGTTGGTAGGTAAAATACTGCTGTGTTAGCAGGTGTTTTGTTAGAGTCAGTTTACTCTTGATGGAAGCAATCTGAGTGGCAGGTCTACAAAATGAAGTTGTCTACTTACACCAGCCTTGACTGAAATGGCACTTCAATTTCCAGCTATTTGAAACTGTAGTTTCTTTTTCAGGAAGGCCAAGTATGGCTCGTTATTGACAAAATAAAGGAGGTTGCTTTTTTCCTAGGGCAGAGCGAGAGCACTACTTCAGCCAATTGCTTCTTATGACATTCACTGCTGACTAATATTGAACTCAACTTGGGTGTAAAATAAGGCAACTTGGAAAATTACTGCATATTTGGCTGTCTCTACCATCCCACAAGAAAGCAAAACCTATTCAGCAGCTAAAAGTCTAATATGGACCTGTAACTTAGAGAAGGAAGTCATACAAGCTTACTAGCAAAAATTAATATTGAAAATCCAGAAAATGTAAAAGGAAAAAAACTTCCTTGAGAAGCACTGAAATGCACAGTCACGATCATGACACCGTAAAGTCCTTTCCTGCCATGATTCATGAAAACAACTAAAGATGCAAGTGTAACATTTCCATCCATAAAATAGGCTTTTTATGATTTGTATCCCCAAAATGCAAAACAAAGGCCTTTTTCTGCAGTTTTACAGAATCTAGCCTAAAGGTATGGAAAATTCCTCATAATTCTACTGGACAGGGACAATAAAAAAATCTGTTTCTGAAAGTCCAGGATCCAGAAATCAGTGAAATTATTCAAGAAATCAAAAAATATGACTTAATCTCCCTTACATATAGCAAACAAAATCTGATGCTGTATCATACATCACAGGGAATGGATTTTCCATGAAAGATGTCACTTCCACAGGTTATTTAGAGTGGTGAAGTGGAACACCATGCATAATATAGCAAATCTGGTACATTTTCTTGGAATAAATGAATATTTTCAAAGTGAATATTCTAAATAATATCACTAATATGGAGAGTTCTAAAATTATTGTAGAGATGAAGTATCACAATTATTGTCAGAAATATTGTATGATTTATGATATCAGATATGAAATCAGTATTGAATCAGCTTGAATTTTCTTTTCAATTATTGTCTGACTTGATAGGAAATGCAGGCAATTTGTCATCAGAAATTCTGAAGAACTTAGAAAAAGTCTCGATCCAAACATAATCTTATAGTTGAGGCAAATTTATGAAGTTAGGATGGTGATATGTCAAGGGCCAATAGTTCATAATTACTTCAGTAAAATTCTCATCTTTAATTAAGTTTCTCTATTTTTTTTGCTAAATCATTCCTGATTACGCTTTTTGACACATAAAGATTAATTTTAGGATCTGCTCCAGAGCTGCTTGGTTAAGCCTGTCTTTTTGTTTCCATATGATTTGGTCCAACCCATAAACAATCCCATTGCAAATTTGCGACTTTACAAACATTTTGCTAAGTGTGTGATGAAAAATGCTGATTCTACATTTATTCAGCTTTGATTCATGTAGGTTAGATTCTTTGTTAATTAGCATTTTACAGTTTTTGGTGGTTGTAGGATATTTTTACTAGCACTTTGGATGTTTATCCAGTTGAGATACATAGCTGAATACCTAAACCACATCATATAATTTCTATTCTCTTCTTGAACGATTCAAGAAGTGCACACATGCACACATATATGAACTTAAAAGTACGCTCATCTCTCTCTAGTTACATCTATGTTTATACATGCACTTACATTTACATACACCTACATATATACATAGATACGCATACATATGCATTTCTAGATGCACATACCACACACACACATTCCTGTCATGTCTGCTAAAATAAATAATTATTTTTAATAAAGAAAATTATTTCTCTAATTAAATTCTCTACCAGTCCCTTGCTTGACTTTGCATTTGCACACTCACAGAAAGGGGCTGTCCTTTGTGGGAGTTCATTAAAAAATGGAAATCAAGATACTCAAATCAAGACATGATTAAGAGTCACCCAAAACATTGTGTGTCTTCTTCCCTGGTTACTGACTCACTCACTATCCTATGTTGTAAGGATTCCTCTTGTTGTCCAAATTAGTGTGACATGCCATCTCCAGGAGAAGCACACGCATGCATGAGAAACTTAAGGTGAACTGGCTTGTTTCCACTACATGGTACATGCACTATATGAGAAAACTACTTACCTTGTGTTTCTGCTTCTTTGAAAATGCCTTGCATGAATCTTTTTTCCTGGCTTATGTCCCATTAAAGGAAGAAAATGCTTTGGGTTTAGAAAGACACCGTTGTCAGGCAGGAGCACCTCAGGAGAATCAATAACCCCCCGTGGTAAATGCACACTTCTCTGGCCTCACATATCCAGCCCATCAAATGTTACTCTGCCTAAAAGGAACGCAGAGCTCCCCTTCCCCCTCATTAAATCCATTCCTCAAATCAATGCACATATATTAATTACATGAACAATTAATGAAATAAAGCAAATGCTTTAAAAGCAAACCTGGTATCGAGGCATACAGGACAGCTGAAATAGGCAGCATCCTCTCTAGGCCTGGGCAGGAGACAGGCAGCGTGCTGTCCTCAGGGGCAGAGGAGCTGCCTGCCATTCTCTCATCACTTTTCATTGCTGCCCGTCTGCTAGGTGGTCTGAACGAAGCAACAAAAAGGTGTGCCTATAGACAAGTTAGGACTGACAAGCAATTACCCAGGCTGATGGTGTGGGCTGCCTCCATAGCGGTGAATGGGCAGTGGAGCTCGACTCTCTGCACTGCTAGGTGGTGTGACAGGTTTCTGGCATGGTCTTGGCCCATGATTTCCACCTGATCTGCTCCCAGCCATGCCTAGGACGGTTCCCAGTAGTGGGTTGGGCCTGGCACCAGTTCCAGGTGCTGGTATGCACATGGACACCCTGACTTGGACCTTATGCCACAGATAAGGGTGGCTCTGAGGCTCTTGGCCTCAACACCAGAGGACTGTCCCAGCACGTTTCACTTGCTGGTCTGGATGTAGCTGTACAGAACTGCTTGTGCTTTTTTGCCATTAACCTGTTTAACGCCTGCCATGGTTAAGAGTGACACGCCAGCCATCTTCTACGGTTAGCTGCTACTGAACCTGGAAAGCAGCATATCTAGTGGGTAGCCAGACAGGAGAAGAATAAAAAGATGAAGCAAAGGAAAGGAAAGAACAAGTTGTCTCTCTTTCTCTCCACCAAAGTGAAAGAGCTATCCCAGTTTTGTACTTCAGGTACACAGCTTCCCTAAGTCTAAAATATGGGATCACTCCAGCCTTGTGTGACTTACAGGAGGGCAATTCTCCACCCTGTCCTTCAAAGGCAGAATAATACAGCAGGAGAATATCTAAAAAGCAAAAACTGACAGCAGCAGCAACAGAAGAATTTAGGAAAGGAAATGTTATCTATAGAAGATTGTGTAATATGTGTCCTTCAATGAGAGATGTATGATCTCATGTAAATTGCAGTTGTCTGCTTTCACGATTTCATTTGAGTCTTGTGATGTTTAGTGTTGTTTTCTTTCTTAAAGCTCCCATGGTGAAGTGATTGTATGACTATTTCAGCTTAGTTTAAAAAAGAAGAAAGGTAAGAACTAGTCCTGGATGCAAAGAAAAGATTAAAATTTAACTCATATTTCCCTCAATGGGGCAACATATGTCAAATCACAAAACAAGCACTTGTGTTTTGTTCATAATTTTTTTCAGTATTTTGATTTGTAGTATGATTTATCATGTTGAAGTGAGCAATCCTGGCACTGTCCAATGACAGACACCTTCACCCCAAGAGCCAAGACCAGTCTAGGAATGTATAGCACCTGAGACAGGACAGGCTCCCTCAGGTTGCCCTAAAATCTTTCCTGAGACTATTTCATGTTCCTAGAATTTTGTTTCTAGCCTCCGACTCTTGCAAAAGTACTGTTTCTTAAAAAGTGTTATTTACGTGCAAAATTTCTGATTGTCCTTATTCTGGATTTGCATTATTGGGACATAGAATTAGAACCATGCCTGTACACTGTAATGGAAGTGTTTTCTTCTGTTAGGTGTTAGAAATACAAAGCTTTTTGCAACTCTTTTCATTTTTTACCCTCATGCTGACTGAATGTTCATAGTTAGTCTTTCTAGTGTATATTCAGTATTTATAACCTATGCTGTCTTTCCCATAATTCAGATAGAATAGCAGGACAGTCTTCAAATTTTAATTAATAAACCTCAATAAAATTTGAGTTCAGCACAAGAATGAAATTCTGGTGTTTGTAAACACCAGAATTAACCACATGTAAACTCAAGGTCCTAAAAGGGGTCTATAGAACATAGGATTTACTTAT
>NW_010228356.1:0-3110 GCF_000690775.1 Eurypyga helias
AGCAGAGAGCAGGAAGAAAGAAACTGCCAACCCCCTTTACTCAAAGCAATTTCCCTGCCAAAAGGCGTTACTTCTCTGCTAATCATCCTCCACCAGGTCCGAACCACGGTGCTGGCAATAAACCACACTGCCGGCTGGAACCTCTGAGCCGACCCCACCCCCCAGCCTTTTGGGTCCAGCCCCTGCAAGCTGCCCCCCGGCCCCCTCCCAGGTACGGGGGTAACAATGACGACTCATTTTGATGTATGATGGAATGAAACAAAATCTTATAGACGGGAACCAGTACTCAAGGCAATCTTTACAGCTTAATCTGAAGTTCAGTAGATGAAGCAGAACTGTGATTTATCTATCAGTTTTGTTTTTGCAACAAAAGGCTGTCTCCTACTGTATCAGCAACCACTGCTCGAATGCATTAATCAGACCTTAATTAACATGGAAGAAAGGTGATAATTTACATTTATTTCAGATTGGCAAATTGTACTTTATTTGGCAAATGAGAACTGTCAGGTACTGACAAAGGACCTTAGACTGAAGGATGAGTTTCAAGAATTACTCTTATACCTGCCTGAGCCTTTGTAGGAGAGAGCTTTCAGCGTGACTGTACAAGGATCATTAGACATACCTCATGCTAAGCCTTCATGAATCTTTGAATAAGGAACACTCAAAGGTCATCAGGTTTGAAATATTTTATAACGACACCGTCATAATATGTATGAAATGTTGATTTATGCAAAAATCTATGTTTATGTGTGGCAGATGAAAAACAATCAAAGACAATATTGCGTCTGCTTAGATGGATCTTAAACCAGTAACTGCAGGAGAGAGAACAAGTCATGTGCAACCACCAACATGCCATTTCAGAACTATTATCTTCCCAATGAACTGGAGGTGGAGGAGTAGTGATACGCCACATTAGGCCTGTGCTCTGGTAGGTGCCTGAGGACTGCATGACTCACAGTGTTTTCTGTTCGCAGGGTGTTCTTGAGCTGCGCACCAAAGGAGAGGACAGAAGATCAGTAGCTGGGATAATGCGGGACATTACACTGTGAAGTACACCCCCAAGCAAAAACAAGCTTATGGTCAAAAAAATCTGTTGGAAGATGCAAAAGGACAGTGCAGACACAACAAGTATAATTGCTCAGCCAGCAAGATGCGCTGCAAATTCAGACTTAACAGAAAATATGTTATGCAAAACAATTCACAACTTGTTCTGCTTTTCTGCCTGTGCCTATGTTTGTTAAAAAAATGGTTCAGCTGTCCTGTGCTTACTGAGAAAGCAAAAAAATAGTAGACTGTGCTGAATAAGCATAAGTTCTTATGAGTAGTAGCTTTGAGATAAAAATTGTCTTCTGGCACATACATGAGTATAGCTCGGACTATCAATGTCCACTGTCATCTCGCCACGTTCGCCTAACAGTGTGCCTGGTTGGCAAGAAGGTTTCGTATACTTGATTTCTTCATGGAGAAAATACTGATAAAGCTGTATTTGAAAGTGCAGAGTTTATAGCTGTTTTGTTTTGTATTGGTAGTTGTCATTTCAGTGCTGTGGCTACAGGGCCATGGAAGTGCTTCTTGTACACTGAAAGCCTCATGGTTTTTAGGCATAAATAATCTATTTATTCACCTAACAGCATCCTGTGGCTGGTACATGAATGATGCTAGCCAAACAGTGCCTGTGCTTGTGCCTTTCCTGGGCTCTGATTTTGCACTGAGGAACCGTACAGGAAACCAGGGAGTGTAAGAGCAAGGGAACATGAGTCAAAATGATGATGGGCTGGTTTGATGCTTCTCTGAAAGGTTTATCTCAGCAGACTTGAGATGCTCCTAACGGTAAGATACTGTGAAGGCCAGCTGGGATGAGGTTTTCTTCCACCACCCCACACGTAACTCTCAGATGATATTTCCAAGTATACTCCAACCAAGGGGGTGCTCTTGGTCAGGTGCATGGTTTTCAAGACAGTGTCAAGGAAGAGAGAGCAGCAGTCTACTCAGTCAATAAAATTTCTCAAATGGATCAGGGTATGCTAATAATTCAGGATGACCATACCAGAACATGAGCTTGACTTGTTCTGCAGTGCATAGTACATGACCTAAGGGATTTCTGTTAAAGCAATTTCATTAGGATTTCTGAAAGGTTCTTATATCTTAGTATTCTTCTGAATATCTGTCTAATGTAATTTCTTTCAAGAGAAGAACAACAAAATTAAGAATTTCATGTTAAAAAGGAGGCTAAAAACCCTGATCACATTTTAGCCTGAGTAGGTAAAACCCTGCTTTTTTTTTTTAACTTTTATATATTAATGTTAATCTACCTGTACAAATGTATTTAAAAGAAAAAAAAATCCTTTTTTTTTCACCCCCTGACAGAGCCAAATTACTAAATTACCTGAAGTAAGTTTCATTCATAACTGATGGACCCACACTTGCTGAGATCTTTTAGTCTAAACAGGAGGATACACATCAGTGATCACTGGTGCAGTGCCACACGCCAATTACAAGGCAGGCATACAGGTATAAGCAGAGCCATAAAGGTGGCATGGGATAGTTAAAATTCCATCATGCACATAAGTTCAGAGTATCATACATAGAAATGCCATATAAAAATAGTTAACCAGGACAAGCTAAATGCAAGATTGTGATATTTCAGTAATCTCTTCTCTAGTAACAGGAGGAAGACCACAGAAGGCAGTACCTAAGCAGCTTGCACGTTATCAGAATAACAATCTCCTGTATGGTGATTTAAGGTACATGACTGTGCTGGTTTCAGTCAGGAAAGAGTTAACTCTCTTTACTGTGGTTGCTAGGAAGCTGTTCCTGGATGCTGAGAGCAGCACTGATAAGTTCTTAGCTGGCACTGGGGAATGCCTGCACTGAATTCAAGATCTTTTCTCCGCTTCTGACCCTGCAGCTGCGTTCCCAGCTCTCGCTGTCTCGCTACAGGCAGTGCTGGGACACACAGTTCAGGCACCTGAACCAAACTGACCAAGGAAATATTTCATTCTATAGCACATCATGCTTGGGGCAGAGGTGAGAAGGGGTCCAGGAGCCATTACTCCCTCTTACTCTCTTGCTCGTGCACTCCAGAACACTTGCTAACACTCTCCCTGACT
>NW_010228357.1:0-628 GCF_000690775.1 Eurypyga helias
GAGCGTGCGTCGCGTCCTTCTGCCGCCCTTCTGCATTATTAATACGTGAGGGATGGATGAGTGCCGAACCTGCTTCCTCGGGAAGGTCCCTGATCGTTACCCTCTCAGCACGGGAGGCTGACACTCACCTCCTCTGATCGTGAGCTTAACAAATGAAGCAAAGACTGTTTATGGCCAGTTTTGTAACACCAACACCCCCACCTTTTTTTTTTTTTTTCCCCCCGAGTTGAAAAAGGAGGCATTTCTTCGGCACTTGGGGCTCACGTCTACCCGGAAGAGCTGGCTGCAGAGCTGCAGGGACAGGTGGCCAGCAGTCCCCACGCCACCTGCGGGCGGCATTAAAAAAGACAGCAGCAAGCACCACATCAGCTGCTGTCCCTTACACACCAGCGGCGTCTTGCTCTAGCGCCTTGCTGATCCGGTCCTTACGGAGATCACGCGTGGCACCCACGAGCCACAGAGACGGATTGCTGGGCACGCCTTTCTCCTGCAGCCTTAGCACGCAGCAAACATCACACGGGGCATCTTACGACGCAGCCTTCTCCCTTGGGTTACTGACACTGCACTACAATAGCTCAGCAGCAATGGTATCATAGAACCATGGAACAGTCTGGGTTGGAAGGGACCT
>NW_010228358.1:0-1204 GCF_000690775.1 Eurypyga helias
GCTGGCACGGACGGTGCTTACTGCGTGTGCTGCCGGCAGGAAGGGAGCGGGGTGTGCCGGGGAAACCTTGGGCTCGCCTCTGGCTGCACCGGAGCCCTGGATCTGTGCCCCGAGCCTCGGGCAGACTCTGAGTCCCTGAGGCTGAGTTCCAGAGCCCATGTCCCGGAGCTTGAGTCCTGGAGCTTGTGTCCTGGAGCCCAGGTCCTGGAGCCTGAGTCCCTAAGCATGAGTTCCAGAGCCCATGTCCCGGAGCTTGAGTCCTGGAGCTTGTGTCCTGGAGCCCAGGTCCTGGAGCCTGAGTCCCTAAGCATGAGTTCCAGAGCCCATGTCCCGGAGCTTGAGTCCTGGAGCTTGTGTCCTGGAGCTCGAGTCCCTGAGACTGAGTCCCAGAGCCCAAATCCTGGAGCCTGTGTCCCTAAGCATGAGTTCCAGAGCCCGAGTCCTCGGGCCTGAGTCCTGAAGCCTGAGTCCCTGAGGCTGAGTCCCAGAGCCCAAGTCCCAGAGCTTGAGTCCTGGAGACGAAGTCCCGGAGCCCAAGTCCCTGAGCCCAAGTCCCCGAGCCTGAGCTCTGCCACGTGCCAAGGAAAGTGGGTGTTTGACATTTTAGGTGGCAGGGGAAGCGCCCACAGCCTGCCCTGACCGCCCGACCCTTTGTCCACCGAGCGAGAGGGGACGCTGCCCCATCGGTGTCTGAACTGTGCGACACGGGGTCAGCCTCGGGGCCAGAAGCTGATCGCGTAGGGAGCGCTGACCCCACTCTGCTGAACTGACCTGCCTCCGAGCTGCTGCGGAACAGCCTCCTGGCCTCTGCACCCTACAGGCAGGCTGGGATTAGGGCCGCCCTGCTTCCAGGGAATTAAACACAAAAGCTGGTCCTAAGGGAGAGTTACGGGTGCTGAGCTGAGCAGGGACCCGCGACACCCGGCATGGGTGGCGTAGCCTTGTCATCGCTGATCCTGCTGGACCAAGAGAGCAGCCAAGCCTAACCCTAACGACCCTAACCTTAACCTTAACCCTAATGACCCTAACCTTTACCCTGACCCTAACAACCCTAACCTTAATCCTGACCCTAACCACCCTAACCTTAACCCTCAACCTAACGACCCTAACCTTAACCCTAACGACCCTAACCTTAACCTTAACCCTAATGACCCTAACCTTTACCCTGACCCTAACGACCCTAACCTTAATCCTGACCCTAACC
>NW_010228358.1:1311-1529 GCF_000690775.1 Eurypyga helias
AACTCTACCCCTAACCCTAACCCTGATCCTAATAACCCTAACCTTAACCCTAAAGACCCTATTCCCAACGACCCAACCCTTTCAGGCAGTAAATGGGAATAATGCCACCCGGAGGTCCCCTCTCCTGCTCACGCCGACGCATCCCGCGCACGCTGAGCACGGCTCCCGGCAAGGGCTCCCTCCGCCCCAGGGCAGCGCAGGGGGAGCGCGGGGGGCAC
>NW_010228359.1:0-2318 GCF_000690775.1 Eurypyga helias
GTTAAACCACGACAGTCACCATACGCCTCTGAGGAACTGACCTGCTGCGTAGCCTTGAAACCCTGAAGCTACTGAGAAGCTGAAGCCCTATTTGCAGCTGTGTTTAGCTAAGTGTATGTTTGTGTCTGATGTGTCTTTCCTAAAAACTTGTTTATCGTGTTCTGCCAAATCCTTTCATTGCTACAGTGGAGGAAGGGCATCCAAGGTTAACCGGTAACTGTTATTTCGGGTGCCTTAGGGACTAGGAGGACACTCCCAAGGGCCTCTGGTTGGGGAAATGGGTGATTCAGAGCATCTGCCTAGATTAATGCTGTGATCAGAGCTCTGTGGAAACTCATCTCCTCTGAGGCAGCCTGGGGGAAGTCTTCTCTTGTGGATGGAATGAGCCTTCAGCGATGCTTTCCCCACAGTCCTGGATGTCCATTGTGCTGCCTGCTTCCAAGTCCTTCCCAGTCCTGCACCTGCTATATCAACCTTGTTCAGCCACTTGTTTTGAATGTAGATATCTTAAATTCATCTCCTTTGTTCATTGGGATCTGTGTTAAAATTTCTTGCTCTGCCCTCTAAAACAAGTTTAAACATTCCTGTTGGCCAAGCAGCTGGTGACATCCATGCACCCTGGGACTCTCAGTCCTTCACAGCACTGAACCTTTGTGGTTTTTCTCAGCCTGCTCAAAATACACTCTTCATTGTCTTATGGGTGGTGTGTAGCTGTCAGCCAGGAGTCTTACAAATGCAAACCCATAAAATTCTAGCAGGAATCTTTAAAAACGTGTTTCTGAACTGGCTTCTTGTGCTGGTTGAGTCCTTCTAGACTTCTCTCCGTTCGTGTTTCGGAGCACCAGCGCAGAATGCAGTGCTCAGCAGGTGTTTCTGTTGCAGTACACGTGCATTTGTAGCCTTACATTCTCACTTTCCCACTTGTTTCAAGTAACCGTTAGTTGAAAAATGCATAGCAAAGTTACTTCTACACATTTTTCCCCTCTAAATATTCCATGTTTACAGTGTATGTCCCTTTTCTTACTCGGGTCAAGCCATTTGTTTCATGGGCCCTTTTCTTTCCCAGCTAATTACTACGTGTTTACCGCCTCTGTCGGGTCTCTACGGCCATCAGCTCTCCCAGAGGCTTTTCCCTTTGCGTTTACTCTTGCAGCTTTTGCCATTAGAAATGAAAAACCCCAATTCCTGATGCTTACGAAAGCAGCAAGCGTAGAGCTCAGCGATGCGTGACTGTGAATTCTGCTGGGGCTTACTAGAAAGGCGCTCTCTTTGTTTTGGGGTGACGTGTTTGTGTTGCTATTGGTTCACTGCCTGTGACTCGCTCTGTGGAGTTCGGGGATTGAAACTCGTAAGGCTTTATCTAGGATTTAAAAAGCAAATGGAGCATCGCACTGACCTATTTCAGCCTTTTTGTTTTGCAAATGTGCTTTTGGAGCTGCCCCTTCTATAATCCTGCACTGCTGTGGAAAGATGAGGGGATGCTCAGGCTAGGATCCCTGTGGAAGTGGGCAGCAGGCAGCCGGCGTTGCGGAAAAACCCCCTGACTGCTAATTATGGGTAGAACTCAGGAATGTATTGCCTGTTACTTCGAAATAATTTGTACCCTCAGGCGTATGCAAGTTGGTCTGAAGGGAAAAACAATGAAAAATGTAAAAAGCGATCTAAGCGACATTAGGGTCTTGATCAACGTTAAAATGCACGGACAAAACAAGTTGTAAGGGGGTCCGTATGGGGAGTTGTAAGGGGCCACAGGTATGAGCTACCAGGGCTGTCCATACTTCCCTGCCTGAAGCGTGCTGGTAGGAATAGGGCTGAGCGTACTCCCAGACGAGATGTGTGGGTTGGCGCATGCCAGTGTGTAGGACAGGAAAAAGGGGTCTGACAGACCTCAGACGGGGTAGTTTTCACACAGAGTGACTGCTCCTGCAGCGTAAGCACCGTGTAAACTCGTAGCTCCTGAAGGTTGCGAGAGGCGCCACGAGACCAGTGAGCAGTGCGACCACGAAGGTGGGGGCCTTGGCCATCGGACAGTGAGCCCCAACCCCAGGAGCGGCTGGGAGGGGGCTATGGAAGGGGTGTTAGCAGGAGGCAAGGGCTGGAAGCAGCCGGGGGAGAGGCGGCAGCACCCCAGCGTCTCGACAAAGGTGCCTTGCCACAGCTTTTACTGCTCTGGCTCAGTACTTCCGTGTCACTTACTTAAAGTCAAATAGCATGAAAGCTGTTAAATGAAAGGACACATTATATATACATATATACCGGACACGTATATAGCGGTCGGAGTTGGGACTGGTCGTGTTCAACATCCTCATTAGTGACAT
>NW_010228360.1:0-7787 GCF_000690775.1 Eurypyga helias
CTGTAGAGCACACGCGCACGCCTGCACGCACGGGCACGCGCGCACATGCACACACGGGCACACAATACACCCGCACACGCACCCGTAGGCACACGCATATGCACACGCATATGCACACGCGCACACAATACACCCGCACACACACGCATAGGCACACGCACAGGCACACGCACACACAGGCACACGCGCTGCACGCTGTCCTCTCTCCTCCGGCCCTTCGCTCCCATCCAGACTGGACCGGGTGCCATGGCAGGGGGCATTCAGCGGGGCTCACTGGCTACTTGTCTGCCACTGCCACGTTTTCCCTGTCATAAAATGACACCTCATCCGCTGCTGAGCCTTCAAAACACCGTTGCACCCCGCCTGGGAAGCAGCCCTGTGGAAGGCTCTCCAGTCGGATTCCTCAAGTGGAGGAACACTGTTTTCAGCTCCAAGCCAAAGGACTGAATTCACAGCCCTGAAGTGACCCCAAGAGGGTCTCCCCATAATCCTCACCTTATCAACAAACAGTCATTTCATCCGGAAGTCCCCTTCCGGGCTGCTTTCTAACTAAAGCAGTGCCCCGAACCCCAACACCAGCAACTCTTCGCAGGGCATTTCCTGCAACCAGATGCTGATGGGCCCCAGGCGACTGCTTCGGAGACCTGAAGGCGCTCAGCTACCCCGATACAGACCTGGACATGTGGTGGAAGGGCCCAGTGTTTATCCAAGCCCACCTGCCCCGCTCCCTGCTTTCCAGAGAGGGCAGCATTTGGACGGGCAGCTTGGCTTCCCCTCCCCTGCATGCCCAGTAGCTGTTTATTTGGGCAAGGCAGGGAAACACCTTGCCCTGTGTGCTTACCTGGGAGGAATCCAGCCTACCACATGCGTTCAAGGCCTACAGCTGGTGGCACTCCTGCTTCCCAGCATGCCTCTCCCTCACCCTCCGCTCTCTGACTGCTGCCGGGTTCTCCCCTCCATCTGTGCCAGACTGATCTTTGCGTCCCTGGCTTTGGGGTGCTGTGCCAGCCCTTCGCCAGCCCAGCTGAATCAGATTAGCGACGGGGGAAACATAGCTGCTGTTTGTGTAACACACACCACTCCATGGGTGTATGTGAGCCTCTTGCCTAACACAGTGGGGTGGAAGGCTCCCGTTCCAACCTGCCTCAGACACAAGGAAAGAAGAAACCCATTTCTACCGAAGTACGCCGGACTCTGGCTGGCCAGCCATGTGCCAGGGGTGTGCTTTCTTCCTTTAGGGAACGTTGTCAGGGACGAGAAAGCTCAAACAGTGCATCTGATTTAAAACTAATTAAAAATTATGCTCTTGTAGCAACATGACCTGAACTCAGTCAGACCACCAAATGTCTTAGGCAGCTTCACTCAGGAGCTGATGCCAAAATATGCTGTTTTCATTGCTCCTCTTGGGCAGCTGTTAGCCACTGCCACGTGATGAGCTAGCCTGCTGTTCTCAATGCCTTCGGCACTATTCACTCCAGCTTTTACACTAAAATTGAATGACCAAGGATACTTAGCCCATGTCCTCAGAGGCAGGGCCTGGCACCCTAATTTTTTCCTTTCTGGTCCAGCATGTGACTGTGCCAAGCAGGTCTGAAGTAGGAGAGGAAAGGAACATTGGCATGGGTGCAGAAGAGGGGATTTGGGCTACTATCTCTGGATGTTAGCATTGATGAAGGACATTATTTCAGGATGGAGCATGGATGGATGTGCGTGCATAGGCATCTGATGAAGATTTCCAAGAGTTTCCACGTGACTGAACCCTCCTCTCCCTTCCTGCTCTCTGTGTGGACGTCACAGTTTCATGGCTCTTTCTTCCTGGAAAATAAACTGCACTCAGCCAGGCTGCTGGAGCTGCCACTGCGCACCCACATCAGCCATTCTCACAGCTCTGCTCCTGGCTGTTCATGTCTGGAGCTGATGCTGGGGGGGCGGGCATGGGGGCTCACAGACAGCTGGCAGTGGAGAAATGGAGCCCGAAGGTGAAAGTGTCCAAAGGGACCAAGCCAATGCCATCCAGCCAGGATCCACCGCTGGAGGAGAACAGGGATCTCCCTCACCACAGTTAGCTCAAAAGGAAATCTAGTTAACTTTGTCTGTGGAAGTGTTACAATGGGACAACCAAGAATTCTTGCAAGGGAGAAGCCACAAGGCAAAAGAAGCAGCACAGTTACCTGGGGGGAGGAGGGGAAGCGTAAAGGATTGGGGAAAAGGGGGGGATGGGGATGGGAGAAGGCCATATGGCTTCATGTCCTGACTTTGCAAACCTGGAGAAGCGTGAAAGTGAATATTCCTGTCAAACAGAATCCGTATGGAGCAAACTGAACTATATCCTGCTGGAAAACAACCAATCAAACGAAAAGAGAGAGCAAGAGACGTTTGTTTGCTTTGCAACAAAGTCAAAGAATTATCTCTTATAGGGCTCTGGCCAGAAAAGGTGATTGTGGAAGAAGGATGGAGGGAAATTAATTTTCAAAGGAGATGCATATTTGGATGATTAAATGTCAATATGTACTTTGAATTAAGGAAAAGGAATTTACACTTCACTTCACTGTGGTGGCACAAACCAAATTAGAGCCAGGCTGTAAATTTGCCAGCCAATAGACATCAATTTGTTTGGCTATCTAAATGCTTTCCCTGCCAGGAGAAGTGCAGAAGCACAAGTCCCCCTGGGTGAGCAATGGCTGCTGCGGGCAGCTGGTAAACTGCTGAGCTCAGCGAGCCCTCTAGGCTCCTCCAGACTTCCCTGGCTCTGCTTCCCTCGTCTCCTGGCCCCAGCGCACACACGTGGGTTGTACTGCAGGTCTCAGCTACCCAGCAGATGTGCCTGCCTCTATGCCAGCTGGGCTGGAACGCAGGGCAGGATTCTGTTACCCTGGGGTCTTCCCGAGAGCTTGATTCCCTCTGTCGTCCTGGTCAGCCGGCTGTATGGCTGCGGACGGGTGAAGCACAAAGCTGTATCCCTCCCTGCTGCTCTTGGCACGTGGCAGAGTCAGGATGCTGCCGCCTTCCCCCAGTAGCTCCCAGCGGTTAGCCGAAGGGTTGGGCGATTTGCCCTGGCATGCACGGGAAGCCTTTGGCAGAAATGAAAGGCAGAATCAAGGTCTTAACAGCTCTCAAGTCTGCGCTTACCCACAAAACCCGGCCTTCCGGAGTGCCATAGGGTCACTGCTCCCTTACCACTCTCCTTTCATGGCATCTCTCCGTCTCACAGCTCTCCAGGCTGGGGAAAGCATCCTTCTGTCTGCAAGGGGCAGTGCAAAAACAGATTCATGTTAATAAATTCAGGCTCTCTTTTCCTCTAGGGCATATTTGCATATTAATGGATGGGAATTGTAACGAACCTGTCTAGGGAGGCTAAAGGGAAAATTATGCAAGGTTGGCTGAGAAGGTGGAGGAGGGGAAAATGTTCATTTCCAGTGCTTTCCAACCCCTCGGCTGCAAAAGCACGTGAGCACCCTGAGCTCCAGGGCAGCGCCTTACGAGCGTGGGACACCCTGGGAGCGCAGGGATTACCTGAGTGCAGGTAGCTATCCGGATCCACCCGCATCCCTCCTTCACTGGCTCCTCATGCGTAAGCCTTGCATTGCCCCAGACATGCTTTTGTTTGAAACCTTGGGCCACAACAGCAGATTTCAGCAACCGTGTCCCAAATCACCGCCCTGTCGGAGCAGCATTTTCAGCAGAGGATCTCTCAGGGCTTTTCAGCCACGCTGTGCTTGGTGCAGGGGGAGATGGAGCCAGGGGAGGGGATCTGACCCAGGCTGGGCTGAGCCGCCTCCCTTTCACATCCCTGCTCCCTCACCTGAGGCTGCAAGTAGCTGTAGCACATGCTCGAACCCTGCCACGACCTTTTTTGCCTCAAGCCCCGCACGCCAGCCCGAAAGCCTCTGGCAGCACGGGAAAAATGCCAGGAGCTTTGCCAGGTCTGCTCCTGTGGACCGCCCCACAGATTCTAGCTGAAGAAGGACAAATAATCTGTTGCTTTTGCCATGCCATAGCAGATAGAGTGAGGGTTTGTAGTCCTGGGGAAATCAGATATAAATTACTAGATGGGAGACTCACCACTGATCTAGATTCATAGATGGAAAAAGCAGCCTTTATTCCTGAAAGCAAAGCAGCCTTTTTCAGAGCAGCAATGGGGTGCTCCATGTACCCCAATAGCTGCAGCTGGTTTGTGCTCATGCAAATATGGTAAGGGCTGGACCCACTCAAATTAGCAGGATGCAAAGCAGCCCAAGCTATTTTCTGCTGTAGGTTGGGTTTCCTCTCTCTCCCTCTCCCCCCCTCCCTGCCTTTTGCCACTGCCTCATCTCTGTGAAAGTCAGTGGGGCTCCAATCCATTGGGTGAGAAACGTGAGGTCTGATCCAGCATGGTCAGTGAACAGGTGGAGGATTTTTAGAGGGTATATGGCTTCTGCTAGTCGGTTAGCTCAGGCAGTTAATTAGGGCGGCTGTTGGTGGGGGGGTGGTTCCTAAGCGCTGCCTGTGAAAACACAGAGGCTCCCTCCCCAGACTCCCCATGCTGGTTTTTTTTGACCTGTTTGGTTTTGGGAGGAGGTGTGGAGGGACACAAACTGCAGGGTCTGGAGGTTAGCTGCTGGCAGCGTTCCCAGGGACTGGATGGTGGATAAGGGCTTGTGGATCTGATGCATCAGCCCAGCTTGGAAGGACTTAGGAGACCATTGGTCCCACAGACGTGGCAGACTTGCCCTTCTATATCGCCAGGACCCTGAGAGCAGCCCTGGTACAGGGCCCGTCAGGTGCGGAGTCAGTCTGGCTGACCCCTGGGCAGGGCACCTTCCAGCACGTGGCTCAATTTGAGCGGTGGCCGGTTGGACGTGAGGTCATTGCTCAACGTTTCTGCAGCCTTGGCATGCAAGGGCGAGCCACATCAGTCCACTGTTTCCTGATGTGAGAATCTGCATGAGTTGCCCTTGACATTTTGTCGTTTTTGATACAACTGTGGTGCTGTGCTGCTTGTCAGACCCCATCAGCACCCTGTGCCCACCCCCTTCGGTCTCCTGCCTTCTCCAAAAGCCCTGAAGCTGTCAGGATACACGTGGTCTGTGATCACGTTATTACAACCACGGATTATAAAGCAGATGTGTAAGAGAGGAGGATAAATCAAAAATCCCCAAATTAATCCCAAATTTCAAGTGCCATGGGGATTAGGCTAATATCTTTGGCTGCAGGATTTCGGGATGCAGCAGAGCCAGAACAGTGAATCTGTGGAAGCAAGTTGATCCCCTCCTCTCAGTTCGCTCTGAGACAGACTCAGAGTAAAAGATCAGCTTTGAAAACTAGACTGAAGCCAGCACGGGTTGCAGCATTTTAACCTTTAACGTAACCTATGACATTTCCCTTAACACACATGGGATCCCACGTGATTGCGAAACCCTGAAATTCTCCAGAAAGCTCTCCAGCCCCGGTGCAGTATTTAATTGCAGTCATGGAGATCCTGGCAGCTGTCTTCTTTGGGGACATCGCCGTTTGCAAGTTGAAAGAGAAATGCCTCGCTTGAATTTCCCAGTGTTTGGTTAGGCATCCGGCCTCTGTGATAGGATTGAAGCTGAGCTTTGAATGACGTTATTCGCTAGGAAGAAAAGGCTGGGGAAGAGGCATTTCTCCCTTGGGCTTAAGATCATAAATAAGGCAGTGTTATGTAAGCGTGACGATAACCTGTTTATACATAGTGTCAGACTCGTACAATCAGGCTATGAATGACAAATCTCCCACTGATTTCTATGAATATAACAGTGGTCCCTCCCTGAGTTTTGAAACAGCAGTGGAAATGCATTTTCTGTGTCAGCAGTAACTGGGACTCCCCTCCAAATTACACCAAGGGAGGGGTGACTTGAGACCAGCACTACTTCTTATACAGACACAGCAGGTGCAACTGGCTTCAGGCAGTTCCCTTGCACTCGTTCCGGATCCCAAGGCGCAAATGGCAGGCATCAGGTGAGGGGAAACCTGCTGCCTTTCCTGTGCTTTTGTCCCTCAGGTAGGGGTACAGGCCGGAGCTAGGCTCTTTGGAGGCCCTTTCAGCAGCACTTTGCCCTGCTATGGGGCAGGGATATGCTGAAGTGGTCATCCAGGTGTCAGGGCACGGGAACTAGAAGTGTCAGCTAGCAAGGGCATACTGGCAGAAGGAGCACTGTTGCACGCAATATTAACTAGGGGAATGCCTCACTGCAGGACCCTGTGTGTGCTCAGAGTTTATAGGGTTTCAAAACCAAAAGGATAAATTCCTGGAAGTAAAGCTCATCGGGAGGGTTACTAAACACAGGGAGATCGCTGAGCCAGAAATATTCAGAGGCTAGGAGTGTGGCTGGAGTCCTTATGGCATATGCTTGCCCTGTTTCCTTGTATCTGTCCCTAATATTGGTGCTGCACTTAGGCTACTGCAGCATTAGCTGTGTGTGGTCTACCTTCGCTGGGATGGCCTGATGCCTGCTGAGCATCAAGGTAATTGGCAAGTGGATATAGAAAACCCAGGGAAGATTCAAACCCAGAAATGAGTTTTCTGAGGCACAGAGAAGCAGTCATTGTAATTGCAACCAGACAAAAACCCAAATCAGGCTCAAGTTTAAAGCCAGGATTTTTCATTCTCCATCACCACGCGGTCCGGGCTCTGCCTTGAGCACTGTCTCATCATGGCACACAGTTGCACGTCACTGCTTCTCCCAGGGTCCCTCTTGTGCCCCCTGTGCCAGCAGCCATGGACCCCAGAGACCTGGGCATCACACGAGAGGGCTGCGGCAAGGGGAGAAAGTCTGAAATCCCTGTGGGGCTCCTTTGTGCCTCCAGCTAATCTTCCTTCCCTGCTTCACAGATGATCTCAGCTCCTTCTGTGGCCTGATCACACAAACCCAGGGGGGACGCGTGGCCCTAGCTTGTCATGCCCTGCTGTCCCCAGCTGCAGATGAAGCAGCCATAGGGTCAAGTGTGGATGGCCCAGGGGGGTCAGAAATGATCGCAGCTGCCGTGATGTTTTCTGAGACACCCCCAGCAGAGCCCTGTGACTGATTCACCTCCTGTCTTGGTGCATCAGGCATTGACTCACGCCCAGAATGCGTCAGATGGTTGTGTCCATGAAGGGCTTCATGGACCTTGCCGCAAGCGTTCCCACTGAACTTTGAAGCTGGGCCTTCTTTCAGAGGGGGAGGCGGATGGGAGACCTTTGCTGGTGACATGAAACCAGGCCGGACAATTCTCCCAGCCTCCTGCAATTCACTTCTCAGTGGTTTCCTGTGCCAGCATGAGGATTCTCTGACAAGGAATAAAGCTCTGATCAGAGGAAGGCCTGATTCTGATGCCTTTGCAGTCAGGACAAAGCCCTGGGTAGCTCCAGCAGGGACAGAGGGAAGCAGCAGAGACCTCAGGCTTTCAGACCCTGCCAAACAGACAGTCTCGCAGCTGAAATCAACTTCTGCAGCAGTTGGCATGCAGAGGGATGGGCATATGCCACAGCCTGGCTGGCAAGAGCTTATGCCCTTGAAAATCTCTCCCAGGAGCACAATCTTTCTGCACTTTGCTACTTTGCTTTGCCCGATGGGTTCATTGAAGGGAAAAGAAAACCCCTAGCAAAACAGGAAACACTCCGTCAGACTCCTTGATGTCCAGGCCAGCTAAAGCCCATCACTGACCTGGCGACTCTCTGAGTAACTGCCCCCAGACAGGAGGGCTTAACCCCAGGACTGGTGTTGAGCACCCGCAGCAGTAGCTAGGCAGGAATCAGGAAAAAACTCAGTGGAGACAGTAAGCAGTACAACAGCAGGAACAGCAGG
>NW_010228360.1:7847-28518 GCF_000690775.1 Eurypyga helias
GGGAACGCTCAAAGGATGTTTGTACTCCAGCCATAATAGAGATGTAAAAACTCCAGCTGGATCAATGACCTGGCTGCAAGTGCAAGTGCTTCAGGCACCTCAGAAACAGCATAAGCCTGTGTGAGCGAGCCAGTGCTTCCCGCGCGACTCTTCCCGTCTAGTGCAATGTGCCTGGAGGACTTCCTGAGCCAGCACTGAGATCTCTGCCTCTAATAACCCCCCATAGATTTTTCCTTCATGAATAGGCCTGGGTGCTTTTTGAACTCATGCAAATGTTGAGCATCCACAGCATCCTGCAGCGAGGATTTCCACCGCTTCATCATGCCAGAACCACTTCCTTGGGCTTGCTTTGAACCTGCCACCTCCTTGTTTTGCTGCTCCTCCCCATTTCTCTCCTGGAAGAGACAGTCATTTCAAACCCATCTCCTTCCAGCAATGGGAACAGAAGAAATGGCATCTTACTGCTTTGTTTGGGCAACTAACAGTGTTGCTCTGAATTAACTGATAAGAGCAAAGCGTAATTATGCCCAGATAATTCAGGAAGATATTGCCCTTATTGCAGCTTGCTTGCTTTATCACATGAAGGATGCATAGACAGGTTTCTCCTTAGCATATGTAGACTCTTCTTTACCATCAAGACTCGCTAGATGACGTTGTCAGGACATCATCTTCTGAGAATGACACCGTATAGCACCACGCTCTTCTCAGGGGTTGGAAACACTTGGTGAAAGTCTTTCTGTGAGGCTCCCCAGGTTGCTGGTCACTCAAGCCCTATCCTTCTGAGCTCTGAGCTCCAGCTCAGTGAGCTTATGGGGTCTGACATGGTCAGCAGAGAGGAGATCTGTATTTTTGCATCGCTTGCAACAACTTGGGAGACCGCCTGCATTTGTGCTGGTCTGCGCTGCCAGCACATGCTTGCTAGTGGCTGACAGTAAAGGGAGAAGTGGTCAAATTAGCACCTCTGAAGGCAAAGAGGAAAGAATCGATAGTCTCTAGCAGGCTTTGCATAGAGGGCAAAACGTATGGGCAGGATCAGTCATGTACGCATACAAATATGTGTGTCAGGTCTGGGGGTTGTTCTTGCCTCTTTTCAGCATCATGTCCCCAGTACGAAGCTCCAGTGACAAGGCCATCTGTTTTGCCATGACAGCTGGTAGCTAGCAGAGGCCAGCATGAACAGCCTGTCTCCTTTGGAGACAGTGTACCACCAAACTTGCTCAGAAAAGCCATTTCAGCCATGCCAGATGCAAACCACCTGCTAACCAGGTCGGAGGCACGGGAAGTGCGGGCACCGCAGCCCCAGTGGCTCCCAACCTCACACTACATCCCTCCTGTGCTGCCAGGCGGTAAGGTCCTGGGGCAGGGGAAGTCCCCAGCGACATCTCATTTCACCCCTGCATTTTAGCAGGGAGAAGCTACGGTAGGGCTGTTTGCTCTGGGTGTACTTTCCCTGGATTCTTTTTTTTTTTTTCTCCCCATTTTCTTCTGAAAAATGAAGGATTTTTCATCCCCTCTCTGTTGTTGGTGTGACCATTACTCAGTGGCTGAGGGAGAGCGTGGTGAGTAACAGTGCGGGGCATGAGGAAAGACTGACATAGGAAAATACAGTGAGGAGGAGGAAGGGGTGCAGACAGTGCATCCCCGCAGGCTCGCCGGAGCGCAGAGCAAGCAAGGGTGACAAAGGGCACAAAAGAGGAAGCAAAAGATAAAAAAAGGGAACTGCCAGTCCTCCATTGTGGGTCCCATGGGGAAGGTGTACAAGGCCAGGTCCCCAGTGTGCGTTACCCAGCAGTGTGTGACCAGCTGGTAACTGGGGGGTCTTGCAGCTGCCTGCTCCAGCCCTTCTGTCCCACCCCTGGGAGACTTTTTGGGAGGC
This sequence comes from Eurypyga helias, assembly GCF_000690775.1. Taxonomy (NCBI): domain Eukaryota; kingdom Metazoa; phylum Chordata; class Aves; order Eurypygiformes; family Eurypygidae; genus Eurypyga; species Eurypyga helias. The sequence continues at coordinate 9,724 of NW_010228360.1, forward strand.
ACTGCCCTTGCTAGTGCTACAAACCTGAACCCCGTCTGCCTGGTCCTGATCCCACTCACCTTGCTGCAAGGGGACAGGGGTTGTCTGGACTCACAGGTGTCCGTTGGGGATGGCCACTGTCTTCCCAATATTTGCTAGGCTTCCTCATGAAGAGAAGGGACCCGGAACCCCTTCTGGGAAAGCCAGCCCCAGATGCTACCATTGGAGCATCCTACAACTTTTCAGCCTGCTTGGGGCTCTCCCAGCTGGTGAGCCTGACCCAGGTCTGGATACACTACTCAGAGAAGTTAATCTGAACAATCATTTCAAATGCCACCTTAGAAGATGGCCAGAGACTGTTTAACAGAAGCAGCCTTGAGACTATCCCAATAGAAATAGGGGCTCACAGGCATTTTTGGGGAGGAGAGATGGGCCCATCTGCCAGTATCAGGTGATGCCACCAGGAGGCTTTGTTTGAAGAAGAGAAACTGAGAGAGTTAACCCAGAAGCAAGGACCTCAGAAGGGTTACCACCACATTAAGGGAACCTCATTAATCAGGATTAGCACCTGGGATCTCCCACCGAGGTCAAAGTCAAAGGTGCCATTAGAACCCATCGCAGTCCCTGCACCCCCCTTGCACCATGGGCTGGTTTCAGTTCCACCCAAAATCTCTTCCTGGTCTTAAGTGTGTGTTATAAGACAGAAGGTGAAAGGAAAATTTCCACCAGAAGGGTTTTTCAGAGCTGTCCATTGTGTTTGTTTGGCAAAGCTGCTTTCATCTGCAAGGAAAATTTCTGTAAATGTGGCCACACAACTACTTTGCAGAAAAATTTTGAGGGCCACAACAGCATCTTTCCTGGAGACCTCCTGGGCCATGGGCAAACCTGCTTGAATTTTGAGAGCAATTTGGGAGGGATGTGCTTTTGCTTCCTAACGTGAGGGCTGGCCTCCCTCTTTCTGTGTGCTTGGGAAAAACCGTGAAGGTCTCAGGTTGAAGCTAAGCTTTCTAATTCTCATAAAATCTGTTGTGGTAATTTGCACCCTTCCCTTCCCATGTTACAGGTCTCTCTGCAGCTTTGCTGCTGGACAGCTGAGGAAACCCACCCTGCACCACTGAGACGTCCCACCTCATCCTGCCCTCTCCTGTCCATCAGGAAAAGGCGACAGGGAAAGACCATTTCCCATACCACGCTTTCTTTTTTTCTGAACTTCCTTGATCGAGCCTTTTTGGAAAAAAATAGCTATGACAAAACACTAGGGACTGTGAAGTGCCTGGAAACACCAAACCCATCAGGGCAGAGCATCCTTTCTCCCCAGGGAAGTGCAAATGGGCATACAGCAAGCACTGACGTGCATGTGCCCATGGTGTCAGGGTCTCATGGGGAAAGGGACGGGGTTGAACAAATTGTTTTGAGTGTACACATGAATTTTTGCCACAGTGCTCAATGCTGAGTATTTTGGGGCACACACTTGCCTCAGCATTGCCGGTGTCTGTTGGATGGGCAGCACTTAGCCAGCATGGACTGGGTTTGTATTAGCCCGTTTCCTTTTCCCTGACACAGGAGAAATTTGTCTTGCATTAGCGTTGTTTCCTACCATCTTGGAAAGGAAGAAGTGCGTGGTGGCCACATCCCCTTCTCTAAAGGCCTTCCCTGGTGAACGAGGCCCCTGGGCTAGAGGGGAGGGAGCAGAGGGGGCCTGCTTCACCATGGCATCCGCTTGAAACACGGTCAGCTTTTAACCTGCTGTCACACAGCCAAGGGTCAGCCCCGTCTGCAACACATCCTCTTCATCCTCATCTAACCATCCCAGCAGCACAGACGGCTCGTCTCTACCCAGCAATGCTGGCTGCAGACCTGCCTTCCCACAGTGGCCCTTCCTTAGCTGGAAACCCCTGGCAGGCAAAATGTCCTCCTTGCCACTTTTCTACCCCAGAAGCTATGCCATCCTGCATCATCCATCACTAGACAGGAAGTTTTCTGGTGTGGCTGCAGGTGCTGGCAGGGAGGTTGGGCAGCTGCTGTGGCCACCGGCCATGGGAAACAAAGTCCCAGCAGAGCAGGCTGGCCAGGCTCAAATGACCACTGCTTGCTCAATGTAATGAGCAAATACTGTTAACCAGCAACTGCAATCTCCTTGCTTTGTGCCCTCCCCCTTCCTATGCAGAGAGGCAATGTCAGGTTGTCAGGGCAGGCACCTCCTTCCTTGACACCCCATGTGCTTGAAAACTGGGGCCAGCAGAGATGCTCACACATGGACCCTTTCCCCATGTCCCTTGGCCCTGCAACCTCTGGGCCAGAGCACCTATTATACCTATTGCATGGCCTCTCAAATCCCCCCAGCATGTCCTTAAGCCTAAACACCTTCCCCCCTTCAATGTAATGCCCATCTCATTCAGGTGGGGGAGAGAGGAGGGCAGATCCTTCAATCCAAACAGATATTCAGTCTTTCTGGCATATCTGGGCCCTTACTGGCTCCCTCTGAGGGCCAGTGCTCTTTGGCATTAAGGGCTGATCCTCTAGCATTATCATTTTGTTGGCAGAAGAGATGTTAGCATTAGGGGCAGAGGAAAGAAAGGGTTGGAAACGCACTCCATTTCCTAGAGGCAGCTGCTTTTTCCTCCTCCCAAATTGTCCAGTCAGCCACAAGATGAGTCACTGGTCTCCCGCATTTCCACCTGACCCACTTTTGCTTCTCGTGACTGACTGCCAAGCTTTTGTTTCTAGGATGTACATACGCACAGCCATGGAGCTGCAATGCTTTGGGCTTCTCCCGCGTGAAATCACCTGGAAGCAGTGAGGCTTTTCAGCCCTGGGCTTCCCTCGGAGGCACAAATGATAACCATCCCAGGCCACCATCGTCCAGGCTCCAGTGGGAAGGTCCTAGGGGCCTTGCCTGAGCTCTGTGCAGCTGCTGCAGGGAGGTTTGACCCCTGGAAGCTCCAAGATGGGCCTGGGGGTCCAGGGCTGTGAAGCTGTTATCCCGTGGTTAGGTTTCCCCCTGGGGAAGCTGAAAAGAATAAACAGCAGATGGGATAGCTCATTCTGCTCGCCTGCTAATGGGTTTCAGCAGGCTGCTCCTAATTTGCATCACTCCTGTCTGTGGAAAGGTACTGTCATGAGTCAGGATGCTCACGCAGCCCAAAGGAAAAGCATCTCTCAAAGGTGCTCAGATGATGGTGCCCCTCAGGTGCCTGTTCGCCTCCTCAGTGCTGCGTCCGGCATGGACCTCCCCACTTTTCCAAAACCAGGAGCAGCATTGTTTTGGACCACGGTTGAAATGGTTAGCTGAGAAACACAGATTAGCGGCAGAAAGCAGAAATGGCATCCCAGGCACAGGAACAGCCTTTGGGCGGCAGCATTAATAGACATGCACTCACTGCGCTTTGTGCATGGTGGTGTCATGATTTTGTTTTTCCACTGCTCAAGGGAAATTCCCGGGGGTGAAATGTCCATCCCAATCGTATTTTCCATGTCCATCTCATTGTACTTCCTATTTTCTCAGCCACCACATCTTGAAAGATGTTGCAGGGGACTTGCCTTGTTACCTGATCGAGCTTTGCTTTTCACCTCCCTTTGCTGGCCAGCAAGGCAGGGGTTGTTACTCCGCAACCAGCTATAACTGCGTGCCTGTCTCTGGCAATTGGTGCAGTACCTCCATGGCTGCCTGGAACAGCTCGTGTCTGGCCTCTGTCGCCTGCAGCCAGTCCCTGGCATGCTTGCTTCTCACCATGCTTTGTCTCACTTAGAATCCAAAATTCAGATAAGTGCCCTAACACCTCAGACCAATCGCTATGGCCCTCATGGCTCGGGTGCAGGGCAAGGAAAAGCCCAATCCTACCCGCAGGGCATGGCAGGACCATCAAGAGAAACTCCCTGAAGTGGGACAGTGAAGAGGAATGTTGCACTTATTTGGCTGCTAAAGGCACAAGGGCTATTTTAGGCGTGCAAAAGCCCACCTTGGCTCAGTACCTATCCCCCACAGGGCAACGTCCAAATTATCCCAGACTCAACTCCAGCTCCACTCATGCTGAATGGAGGCCATGTATTGTTAGCCTTAAAAACCTCCCTTAGCCAGCTGCTGGCAGCTGTACAAGGTCTGCATCCGTGCACTGCCATTACATACCCCAGAGATGCTCACAGGCTCCTACAGCAGGGCAGCCCTGAAGTGGCACCTTTGTTAGGCTCTCCACAGCACCTGGCAAACCCCGTGAGCAATTGAGCCAGCAAATATCCTGGTTCCTGCCCACAGACTGTAGAATGTGGGAGAAGGAGGCCACACAGCTCAGCGAGCGGCTTCCCGGGCATCTGACTGCAGAGCGGGCTGAGGGCTGGGTGCTGATGAAACGGCCTGTTTATGTTTTCAGTGCACATGGCCCTAATTACTGCTGTCTGTGCACTAATCCATGCTCTGCGGGCAAGCCAGGAGGCGAGGCTAGGCACACCTGCCCAGCATGTGGGACCCAGCCCCAAGCACCAATAGGGTCCGGCAGGTTGGTGAGGTGCCCTCGCCCCATGTGTGCGAGGCACCCAGCCTCCGCCTGTGCCCAATCATGTCCTCTACCCCGTGCACCAGGACCATGCTGCCCAGCAGGAACCCACCCAGAGCCAGCCTGAGGGTCATGCCAGGCCCCATCTCCCGGATTTTGGGCAGGTTTGGGGTGCAAGGGGTTTGCCTGGACTGGAAACATGCTGATCAAGGCAGGGCTGGGGCTAAGGCCTCCCAGCCCTGCCAGTGTCGGCCACACCCTGGCTCCCATCCGAAGAGGTGGCTCCCTCGGCCAACGTGCACTCCTCCACAAATGCTTACAATATTTGGCACTTGCTAAGCCCCTGGCTCTCTGCGCCAAGATTTTGGGTGGTGTGACAGCTCTTTGTTACACCCTGGAAAAGACTGGATTTGTTTGGAAACTGAGGGTTGTTTATTTGACTCTTGCCATGATCTCCTCTGACAAATGAAAAGCTGTTTAATGAGGTTTTTCTTCCTTTTTTTAAAGGGAACTACAACTTCTGACACGACTTTTCTCATATGAGCCTGTAACCTTAGTCCCTATGATGAACTGCAGCTACTTGTAGCCTCACAAAACAAAAAGTGCCAGGCCCTTCTCATGCGCATTCCTCTGCCCCAGAGAACAGCTTGTGGCAGAGTCTGACCACATCCATCCTATTAAGCTTCTTTTCCCTCCACACCAGGGTACCTAAACTCCTGACTGGGTTTCTTCCCCAGCCACAATCTACCTCTGTGCCCCATTGCCGAGGTCCCGCTCTGGGAAACTCCTTCCCATGTGACTAGCAAAGATAAAACCCCCTCCTCATTTCAGACCCTGAAAGTACACAGCAAAGTATTTTCAGGGGCGTGCAGACGCGCCTAGAGCCACTGACGTACAAGTCACTGCACTCAGCCAAGTCTGGGAGCGTTAATGAAGCTGGCCTGGATTTACACTGGCACAACAGAACAAAATTCAGGCTTTGATTAAAAAAGAAGGAAGTCAAGGAAATTCCATGTAAATGTAATAGGTGTCTAAGGAAGATGATGGTTTTTCACTGGTGAGGAATAAAAATTCGAACTGAAAGTCAATTAAGTGAGCAAGTAGTATGCTTTTCCTCAGTCTTCAATTTGGGAATTACACCAATTCCCTAAATCTCCCTTTGGAGATGACTTTAAGTTCCGCTGTTAAATATCACTGCTGGAATTGCAGTGAGAGGAAATCAGTGGTATTCACTGATATATGGAGCTGTCAGGAGAGGATGGGGTTCATCTGAAAATGTGGTCATAACTCTTCTTTTTGCATTATTGCCTCGCTTCCTGCACTTCTCTGCCTCTCCCTTGGTACATTAGTAGTCGTCCAGGCTGGAACCCTCAACTCGGCATGTCCTCGATTGCAGCAGGAGTGGGGTGCTTTCACAGAGACAAACCAAAGGGACACCCAAGAGAGACTGAGAAGAATTTGGGCTAAACTCACCCTCTCTGAGCTCTCCTCAGTCCACAGAGCATAGGTGTTAAATCCCCAGCCCTTCCTTGGCATGGCTTCCAGCCCTCGGAGCCCACCCTGCCTGGCAGTTTCGCAGCTCACCCTGCTCACCCCATCCTTGGCACAATGCCCACCGCACCCAGCAATTACTCATTTTTGGCAGGTGATTTAGCAGCCCCGCGTTGCTCGTAGCACAGCTAACATCCTGTGAGTGCCACAGGCGAGGGGGGCCACCACAGGATGCGAAGTGCAAAGCTTATCAGAAATGCCCCCGCAGGAAACGCAGTGATGAATATAGAAACCTGATCAACCCGCAGCCGGAAACGGGCTGCTGAGGGCTTCAAGAGATGCTGGGCTCTCTTGTGACCTGCCAAATTGCTGTGCCTTGCTTAAGGATGAAACACGAAGAGCCGAACTGCCTGCAGAAACAACAGCCTCGGCAAGAGAGTGCCCGGCTCACAGGCTGGAGGGGTCTCTCTGCCATGCCCAAGCTTGCTGAGCCTCTGCCTGACTTCCCAGAATGGGGTCTCCCACACAGCACCTGCAGACCCAGCGGTGGGCACTGCATGAACCCATCTCATTCACCCTGGGACTAGAAAGCAAAGGGGGAAGAGCCGTTTTAGCTGTCTAGGCTCACAGGCGTCCATAATATGTCGTTTAAAATGTTCCCCCTCCCTTGGGATAGTCTGTTGGTGTTGAAATTCATTTGCATTAGCTATTTTAAGTGCTGGTCTCTTTCTCCAAAAAGCCCTGGAGCTGGAAAGCTGCTTGGGTTACCTCACGCACTACTACTCCTCTCTGGTTTATGCCAGTTCCTAATACTTTCTGCCTCTCCAGTAAAACAAACAGGTTTTGCCTGCAGATCCCAACTTATCCATTGCATGCCACAGCCACGTTGGCATTCGTCTTGAATGTAGTGCTGTCTCTGCCTCGGCCATGGACAACCGTGTTGTGAGCTCCCAGACTTATTTTATCAGGCCTATTAATTAATCAGCTAGGGAGGGCAATGGTTAAGTGGCACTCAGTACCATACACGGGCACATAATGGCACAATTAAATCTCCTGAATAGATGTCAGATGACTTCCTTAAGGTAGCTGTTAAGCTCAGACAGTTCAGAGAATTTTTAATACCAGATGCTAATGGGCAATGCTCAAATGTAAGCCCGGGTTAATTAAATCATGAAGCATCAATCAAGCGTGAATGCAGTCTAGTTGGCATTTCCAGTTTACCGTTAATATGCGACCCCCACTAGGCTCAGAATTAATCAGTCCAACCAACCATTCTGCCCCTACCAATAACACCGGTTCTTACTGGGCCCCTTCATGGTTGGGCACAGACCTGAACACGGGCTGCTTGGCCAGTGGGTGCTGCTTTTCTGCCCCAGAAAAGCAGACTTTGTGTGGGTAACTGAGATCCTGTGGGGATCAGCCCTCAGCTCAGCCAGGGCTCTGTGAGAAGGGGCTAGACCACTCCCTGGGAATGAGCACTTTTGCAGTGGGAAGGTACTGGAGTGAGCCCATCTCATCTGGAGGAGCAACAGGGGAGGAGGACGACCCAGGGGATGCAGCAAAGATGGACGGACTCTGTTCTGCCAGAGGCTTTGAAGCCACGTGTCAGCAGGCCTTTCTACATGTTTGTTTTCCCATCCATAATAAAATAAGTAAAATAGCACTTAGTTGCCTCATAGGGTGTGTGAGCTGTACTTAATTGAGATGTGCAACCGATTTAAAGGTTCTGGGAAGAGGGAAGAATTGAGAGAAGCTAAATGGTGCTCATGTTCCTGCACACTGCTGTGTCCTTGTGTAGTGCACCCTTCAAAGCATGAAGTATACCATGTCACCACTTCCCTTTGACAGTAAACCCCATTTTGAAGTCAGTTGGAGACATCCCATCCTGTCTTTTCTTGGCACACAAGACATCTGTGTAACCTTGACACCCTGACCATCAACACACAAGGGTCTGTTCTGACCTGAGGAGACAGATGTGCTTTTTGCATGCAGAAAAACACTGCAGGTTAAATCATCCTTCAGAACAATCCACCTCAAGGCAATGGAGCAGAGAGATGGAGGGGAACCAAGAGAAAATTGGAGGGAACCTGGGTTTACAGAGTGCTGCAGCCCTCTGCTCTGCACTGCTGCCACAAGATGGTACAAACACCAGGACTTGGATGTGGCTTCTAATTTTCTTTGTGCCGAGGTGCTGGCAATGCTATTTGAGAGTCACTTAAAATATGAAATAAGCACTCTTCTCCAGATGCCATAGTATTTAGCCTGTTTCCTATCACTGCTCTGGGCTGCAGTCCGAAGTGTGTTATGACACCCTCTTTTTCCATGTGCTGCTCCTCTGGACAATATCAAAGGCTAATTCTCCTTTGACTTCACCTCATCCCGGCCTTCGACAAGCACCAAAACCTCACAACACAAGTTGCCTAAGCCACCAGAGCTGTTGGTTGCAAGCATGCCTTCACAATTCTGTTGAACATGCCAGCGCCAGGCCCTTAGGCAGAAGACTGGGCTCTGGTGTGCCTGTATGACCAGGTAAGTTGTGCAGAGAGATCTGTGCCCAGGGAGGAAACTGAGCTTTCAGAAGTCTTTGCTGCTACAGCTGTTCCTGCCCAAGAGAAAATAATTGAAGAGTAAAGATAGATATTGCTGGTATGCCAGTCACGGGAATATTGTCTCATCGAGATGATGTGAGTGTTACTCTGTTGGAGAGATGACACGAGGACCAAAAAGAAACTTGTAACGAGATACGGGGGCAAATAAACTGGGATCGCATCTACCAGTTCCTTATGCAGTGTGGAGCCACATAGCAATGCATGGTTCCTCACAGAGGAGCTGTGAAGCTAAGAAGAAAGATGTAAGAAGAGAAAAGAAAGAAGAGATGATGAAAACTAAAACCAGCTGATTCAGCTTAGGGCCATGCACAGGCAGAGTCAGTCCCTGCCATGGCATTGACTCAAAGCTGAATGAGTGAAGAGACATGGGCATTCCTACTGATGCTCCCTTGCATTCAGCCACTCATCAAACTCAGGCAGGACATTCTTTTTACACACATGCATGTAATTAATTCAGACATCAGGAAAAAAGACACTGGAGACTTATTGTTCACTTAATTAAAGAAAATAAAATAGAAAGAACCAGCACAACCTGACAAGAGCTCAGCTCCATGCTTCCCAGGCAGGCAATGGCTCAGCCTTGATATTAAATGTCAATACTTGCTAGACAATACCCATCACTGGCAAATAACCAGTACTTTAGGAAGGACACACTTTGTTCAGAGTACTGTGGACCCCTCCTGTTCCCCCAGTGAGGCAGAGAAATGCTTGGCATGTTACAGTGAGACTGCTAGCCATGTCTAGAAGTGTAAAGGCTCTGCAAGACAGAAAGCCCACTCAGCTGTTGGTCCAGGGTCAATTTCTCTCTGATTTTATCCTTCCTTCACTTCAAACCCTGGAGTGTGCTATCCCTCTGTACCCTAGGATGGAAAAATCCAGCGTGGGCAGAGATGTCCTAAGGCAGTACCCAGAAATAAGTCATGGCTGGGACCATGTAGGCTGCGTGTGTGCCAGGAGACCAGCAAAGGTCCATCTGTGAACACGGGGGACATCAGAGGTCCAGACTGTGATTGCCATCACACATGTCATAAGCAAGGGAGACAACCAGTCACTGCAAGTCAGTGATTCATCCTTCCTAAGGTAGTTCAGGTCATCGGATGCAGGTATTTTATAGAATCACAGAATTTTGAGTTTGGATTGGAAGGGACCTTAATTATCATCTAGTTCCAACCCCACACCAGGAGTTTGGCTACCCTGTTTTGAGACACTGGCTGTTTGGTATTACTTGTCTCATGTGATACCTTTAGCAAGATAAGTCTAGATTTACTAAGCACCTGAGGAGCTACTACAGCTTGACCTTCCACACAGGCCTTCACACCAGGGTAAGGGTGTTGAGCCCTGGGCAGGGACAGTGGGTTTGTGAAGTTAAAACAGCTTAGCTGGAGGCTACCCTTTAGCACATCACAGTTAAGCACCACCACACTCCAATCAAAGTGTGGATGGGACCAAGTTGGAGGTGTTACTCAAGTTACAAGCCACATTGACCTGCCAGGGAAGACAAGCCAGGAAGACATGGCTAATATAGCATTCCTCAGATCAGCAGAAAACTCACCCAATTAACCAACATTTTGCTTTCCATCCAAGACTTCTTTGAAGGTTTATTATTAATGCAATTAAACTGGCTTCTCTGGCTGCAGCTGGGGTATCTCTACCACTGGCCTATGTTGGCTGCAGCTGGGATATCTCTATCACTAGCCTGTGTTGCCTTGGATCAGACATCAATATACATAACCAGACCCGGGTGAAATGAAAAATCTTGGCTTGTTTGAGGGCAGCACTCTGGCTTGTTGGGTGATTTCAGGTAAGTCAGACCCTGAACTCTTTACCTGACTTTCCCCATCTGTCCAGTAAGCATAACTCCTTTAACTTCAGAAATGCACAGAGATCAAGGGTTGTTCTCACATGAGGATTGTCCTTTGCCGTGTTCTTAGTGAGAACACATTTCAAAACCCTGTTTTTAAACTTCTGTGGGAGTTAGGCAGGAGTTCAGGATAAGGTGGGTGCACCAGCCTAGCCAGAGGACAAGAAGAGGAAATCCCATAACTGAACATCTCCTGCTCTCCCTGGCATAGCTCATCCCACTGTGACACTGCTTAGTTAGCACTGCATTCATAAACCTATTGGAAAAACAACTGAATCATTAAAAACAAAACCTAAATCCCCTAAAATCCAAGCCCCAAAAATGCAGTTATGATTGGACAGCGCTGTCAGACTCTGGTAAAAGGCCTTAGCTGCATCAGATTTAACAAGGAGGTCAGATCAGCCTTGCAGGATATGGAGAAAATGCAGAGCAGCTGCTACATACATAAATGCAGCCAGTTAGAAGACACAGAAGTTTCTTGCCCCTCCAAGACATTAATGTTTGGAGCTACTATAGATACATTTTAGTATAATGGTCTATTCTTTCCTCTATGATTAAGAGAAATTTTAAAAAACGCAGGGCATGATCCTTGAAGGTATCCCCAGAAAGTCCCAAAAGGTCATTCGATGGATGAATCCCCTTCAGCAATATGGTAAAGCTTCCCGAATTGTGCAAATGGATTAGGACTTACAATAAGTTTTCTACAAAACTGTGCGAGAGCTTGTAAGATAATAAAAGAACAGAAAGAACAGGTGGTGAGGAAGCCAGGGACATGAAGAACATCAATGTATTTAATGAAGGCTACCTGTGAAATAAAAAAAAATCTACCTTCAGCCAGGCTGATTGTTTTAACTACACGAGAAAATCACATTTCCAAAGACGACAGATATTTAAGCTTGTTGACAAATCTCCTTCTAAGGTAGATCTTTCTCTTTGCCTGATCCTACTCCTAACCTGATGAGGACAGGACAGAGTATTGCAGCAGCTCGGCTTCATGCTGAGCACATTACTACCACACAGTCCATTGCAGCTAGTGTCCAGGGGTTGCTTGTAGCTGATGGCACCAATAAAGTGTGAGGTTTAGTCTGCAAAAAGAGTATTAAGCCACAATCACTATCCTTGCCAATGATTTCAACCCATGTACCTTTTCAATCTGCCATCAGCAAACCGTGGATATGAGTACTCTGACTGATGTTATGGCTACAGTTCCAAAGGTTGCAAGTGCAGTGACCTACCATGACTCTCTCTATAGTCCCAGACATGTGGTCCAGGAGTTGTGCTTCCTTCAGAAGAGATTGTTCTTAATAAAATATTTCACTGTTATTCAATTTCCTTCATGGCTCAAAGACTGTCTTCTCTGGTATCCATAAATACTCTGATGATCCTGTTCTGGAAGTGCTCATTCCACAAGCTGAATGCTGTTGCAAAAGCTGGCTTAGACAGTAGGACCACAAAAGGAAAAATTTAACCTCAGAGCTATGCCGACCCTTACCACTTGGCTGAATCACACCCACAGTGATGTCCAGCTCCAAGCTGGCAAAACTGATCAAGTGTCTTAAAAATATGTTGACCTTCCCTGCCATACAAAATTAAGCTTGGGTCCAGCACAGTCCCTTCGAACGTGCTTGTGGCTAATTTCTTAAAGGACGGTATGCAGGAGGAGAGCCACAGAGGGAAGCGCACCCATGCCTGGGCTGCTTGGCTCACACGTTGATGAACCAGGATGGTACAGGGGCTGGGAGAAACAAATGACACTAGGTGACTGTTTCCAAAGAAGGGACATCTTTGCACAGTGCATAGTTAAAGCATGGACACACTGAAGCACAGGATGCTGTGCATGCTAAGAGCCCACACAAGTTCAAATAGTAATTGGACAAATCCATGACAGAAAAACCCACCAAGGGCTATTAATGGCAAAGTCAGGGTCTCTGCTTCAGGAATTCCCTCAGTCCCACACACCTGGAGGCCAGAACAGTACCCTGGGATAGTATCAGAATGTGCTAGCCCCCTGCTTTTATTTCTTGCTAGGCATTTTTTTTCCTGACCCTTAGTAGAGAGAGAATGGATGGGCTGAGGGGTGCTAGTCTCATGTCATTATGTGGCCATGGGATGTTGACCTGGGAATACTATAGACCTACAAAGGACTTCCTGCCTATGAAGAAAATTTCCTCCAACTCCAAGTAGCAATGTCATAAGACTACAAACAAAACTGACCAGAAAAAAACCAACCAAACCCCCAACCTTTTCTTTTTGTCTTGGAGCATATCTGTAAGCCTTATGGAAAAGTCCCCAGGAGCAAGACCTCTTGTTAAAGCTATGCCATTTTGCCCAAACTGCCCCTCTGATTTGAAGGCACCATCCCTGCCTCCTGCTGACTTTTTCTTCCCAGAGGCTAAAATACACATGAATCATTAACAAGCTTGTAGAGCCTGTGTGTGCTATCATGGTTTGCGTAATTAATCCTGAGCCAATGTGATTTGGCAAGTTAATAAAGTTGCTGTTGCTGGGGTGGAAATTCCTGTTACCTGCAGCAGGGCTGGATTTGTTGTTCATCTGCACCTTTGCAGATGCCTGTGATCAGAGTGGTAGGAGCTATACACAGGGTGTCTAGATAAGGGGTAAATATGCACAGAGCAGAAAAGAAGGAGTAGGAATGCATGACAATCCCAAGTTTTAGTGGCTCTTCTTTCCAAGAAAGAGGGCTCATCATGGCTCCTGTGCAAGAGATCTGGTTTGTCATGATGAGCTTGGGTGACCATGTGTCACTTCTAAAACCTGGGAAGACCGACACTTTGGTGTTTTGGTCTTCCTACCCTGTTTAGATCCCTGTTGAGAGGAGCAGAGAGAACTAGCCTGGTTAAAGGGAAGCAATCCTGCAGACCTAGGCAGGAGAGAAGTCCACATTCTCTCATCCCCCTTCACTGTCCATCTGCCCTTTGACACACAGAAGCAAGTACATGAGATGCTTAGGTTTTACCCAAGTAACAGAACTTGGTTTGATTCCAGAATATTCAGCTGCAGGAGAAAGTTGTACCTGCTCCAGACACTAAGCTTTATGCAAGCCCTTCTTCATCATTTAGCCTGTGATTCCTCCAATACCATTGTCCAGGTGAGCTGTCTGGGTTTGGCCTTCATTGAATTTAAGACTTCCCTGCTGTTGAATGCAAAAATCTGTCCACATCTGAGGACATCAAGATCCTGTTGACTATCTCCTGGTGGAGGGCAATTTTGTTAATTCCTGCTTGGCAGCTGCTCTGGCAGAGTCTTGGTCCTGCCAGTGATCCAGAGAGATCCCAAAGGTCTCAGTAAAGTCCTGAGTACCTATGCTGAAAATGTTCCATTTGATGGCACCCTTCTCTACCCATGCCTCTCATGTACTAGTTTAGATGTCTGTTACTTTTATTGATCTCTTGTTTGTTCTTTCTCGAGAGTCAACAGGCACCTGTCCCACCCAGCCAACGAGCATGTCTGACATTGGCCTAGCTGATATCCGCCCCTCCCTGGGCACAGAGCCCATCCACACAACATGAGCAACGCACACCCATTTCTGACGACAAGGCAGCTTTTCTGCATCAAGAGGACACTGTGTTTTCAGTGAGTGAGCAAGAAAGAAGTCATATAAAAATAGTCACCCCACTTCCTTTCCCAACATGAGTTTCACAGAGTCCTCGGTCACCATTCACCAGATACAGTCTGTCCAGTCAAGCAGGCAGGTCTGAGCGTACACAACTGTGTGCGGTTTGAGGTGCTCTTTGGCTTTTTTTTTTTAAATATATATTTTTAATGCAATTTGGTTTCTTTTACAGTCAAAAGTGAAACCTGGGCTTGAAGTGTTGAAAAACACAGCGCAGTAGTGGAGAACTTACACAAAACCAGAGTGGTGAGTTTCCTATCAGTGCTCACTCTGTTAAGTGATAGAAAAACTCCCATGCAGTATGGCCTGAGCAGCCTTCTGCTCATCATCAAGGGAAGGAAAAATGGTATTTGTCCTAAACAAAGATGTGGTAAAAATAGAAATTGAATCCTAGGCCATATTTAGCATTTCAATTAAATGACCTCATTTTTAACAAGCATACCTAGATGATTCACACATTAGAAAAATCAGGCAGTATACAGAGCTGTCCAATATAGCATGCCCATATACAAGTGGAAGATGTAATGCATCTGTGGTTCAGATCTTCCCACTACTGACCAGATTTCAGTGGTGGTCCCTCTGCCATTCCTTGCTAGTCCTTTTCCCAATAAACGTGGAGTGCAATGTACCTTGTGCTAGGACAACTCCATAGTTCCTCTCCCCGGAGTCCAGAGAAAGGAAGTGAAAGACAGCCCAGCCATAGTTGTTTGATCTAGAAGAGAAATGAACAACCTAGGCTCAAGAGCCCAGCTGAGAACAGGACAAAGACATGAAGGAAAGCAAAAACTGATGGGATAGGAGGAAATAAACCTGCTCCAGGAGAGCAGGGCAGCCCTGGATCAGGACCCAGAGGCACAGTAGCTTATCCATCTTTGGGGACCATCCACCATCAGACCTGACCTGTCTGTGAGGGTGTAAAACCCAGGACTCCCTTCCCACCTAAACCCTTCTGTAATTTTACAAACCTGTTGGCTACCCACATCTACCCCAAAGAATGCACCAGAACATGAAATCTAAGTAACAAAACTTTGGTCCTAAAATTATCATGGAAATGAACTGCTGAAACAAAATGATTGTATTAGCAGACTGGCTTGAGCATTAGTCTAAACCTATCATTCTGTCAGAAAGGACAAATATTTCCTGCAGAGTTAATAGAGCTGTACTGGATTGCTCTTAATAGTTATTTTATTTTCCATTGTTCATAATAAACCTCTGTGCATCTGAAAACAGCTCTCCGAGTACTGTATGAGTACCCATGCATTATCATATGCAGGCATCTGTGTGTGCTGATGACACCTCAGGTGTATGTAGAGGGCTACTCAGCTTCTTTGAAAAATGCATATTCACTGCGAAATCTGAAATGGCCTTGGTTCACAAAAGTTTCACCAAATCCAAAACTGGGTTAGCATGTGATTTGCAATCCTTGGCAGCCACAGCCAAATCTCTGCCTTTGGGGGAGCCATGCACAGAATGCCATTTGCCAACCCCAGGAATAAGGTATCAGGAGGCAAAGCTGAGGTGAAATTTCCTCTGAACTCTTCATAGATGCTGCAGAATTTGACAGTCTACCACAACAGTAGGAAGGCCCAATCCTTTGAGAGCATTTCCTCAGAATCCCAGCTTCTCATATGTCTTCCCTTGGGGTCCACCATTAGCTGCTCCCAGCACTGTATCCTCTGCCACACAGGGATGCACAAATTAGGCAAACAAGTGATATGGCGAGACTCTCAGCTGATATGGCACCTCACTCTGGCCTGCACTTCACTGCAGGAGGTTATTTGGTCCGTTAAGCATAATATCCCCTTCATAAGTCTGTGCTGACTACTGATCAGCTTCTTGTCCTTCATGGATGGACATCCTAGAAAAAGTATTTTCAGGATTAGTTGAGGTGAAGCTGGCTGCCCTGTAGTTCTCCATATCTTCTTTTTTCATCTTCCTGAAGACAGGATTGGTATTTGCTTTCTTCTAGTCTTGAGGAACTGCTCCAAATTGCCATGATAGCAGATGCACCAAAGTTGGGGGAAGCACTGAACAGGCAAAGGCCCTGGACAGGGGCCAACACATTCATGCCTGACAGTTCTTTGCCTCTTTACTGGTATTTCCTCACCCAAATTGAACCAAAAAATGAGCTCATAGTTTTGTGCTCTGATGCTGAGGATTTTCTTGCCCTATTTTCTTGCCAATTCCGACTTCTACTGTCAAACCAAATCAAAGCCCAAAGCCCATATCCCAGTACTTCCCTGAAAATGCCTGGGTTGGACAGATGTTTTGGATCTGAAGCCAGATCCACTGGCCACGGAGGCTGGCAGGCATTGGCGGGTCTCCTCAGCACGCTGGGCAACACGTGAGGCACGATGGGGCCCTGCCAAGGCTGGGTGAGAAGGAAGGCGTGTAGCAGAAAGACAGTCTCCGTGACCCATGTGGGTGGATTTGGCTCCTTTCTTTGGAAATGCTGTTGACAGTGGCAGACACTCCGCCTCTGGACGCTGTGAGCCAGGCTCCCAAACCACCCCCATATGTGCAACATGGCTCTCACCTTCTGCCACCCAGGGGCTCCCACAGGGTGATTTGTCAAGTACAGAGGGGACAGGAAGCAAAGGTGGCATCAGGATGGATCTTCACTATGTGATTTGGGTCCAATCTGTGGAGCAGCAACCTCCAAAAACACAGAGAAAGGAAGCTTAGGAGATACTTCTTG
The DNA here is from genome assembly GCF_000690775.1 of Eurypyga helias. Taxonomy (NCBI): domain Eukaryota; kingdom Metazoa; phylum Chordata; class Aves; order Eurypygiformes; family Eurypygidae; genus Eurypyga; species Eurypyga helias. The sequence continues at coordinate 26,486 of NW_010228360.1, forward strand.
CTCTATTCTCCACTGGTGAATGATCTTGAAGGTTTTTTTGCACCTTTGTACCAAAGAACTGGGAAGTTTCCAGTAAATACCCCTGCACTACACACGCAACATCAGATGCACAATATTCAGAGTATCACCCGCCAGGATGAAGGTCCCTAAGGCCCCTCTGATCCCCCAGCTAGGATGTGCCCTCACCTTGGTGATGCAGCTAGCAGCACATGTGCTGGAAAGCCCCACCAATTCCAGCCGTGGGAGACAGCAGTGATCACCTGGGACAGGTAAGCGCATCCTTGCGTATTTGCTTTCTTTCTGAAACTAGTCATTAGGGAGGGTGTCACTTGCTTTCAGCTGACAGCAAGCAAGGCGTTGTTACTGGAGTCTTCCTTGCATGTCAGAACTTTCTCACGGTCAGAAGCGCTCCTGGGCATGGGAAGGGTAGAGAAAGGAGTGGTGTCGCCCTCTGAATGCGTGTCTCATGCATTGAGGAAACACTCACACAAGCCAGGAGGAACAGGAACTGTGCTGAGGGGATTGCATCAGGCCCTTTGCATCAGTATCTCACCATCCCAGCCATTTCAGTACGTCCTTCTCTACCTTGACTGTCTTCTCTGAATATGAGGAGGGTTTTCCTGTGGATTTCTCTGGCCTTGCTCCCTGCTTGCGGGGCACCTTGCCCTCTGACTTCAACAAGCCTGCCAGGCCCTGTGGTACCCTGGGAGATGGTCTGCCTCTAGGTATTTCTGACCACTTTAGAGCAATGGTAGCACCTCCGTGATCCAGCTGAACTGGACAGGACAACTCCAAGGGGAAGTTACTGTACTGTTTGGTGCCTCCACACATGCAGCTATCCCATTTAGGGTTACTCACAGATTCAGTCCTCACCCAGTAACTCCTCTCATTGCCCTGCTGTGAATCCTGTGAAGTTGTCCCTCCATGGAGCCAACTCTTCTTTCCAAATCCTGCTACATCGCTCCCAGGGCCTCCTCCCACCTTCCTTCAGCACAGCACATTCCTGGCCAGAATCCATCTGGTATCATCATTAGAAGGTTTGTTGATCCCCAGAATAACATCTGCATGTTCTTTAGCAAGCACTGAATTCAGTTTGTGGCTGTTTTGCCCTATGTGTACTTTCACTGAGTCACACAGTGCTTGCTGACTCACAGAAAGCATTCAGGTGAAAAGTGGCAGGAATGGTAGGATGCAGGCTGGATAGCCTCTCTCCCAGTGAGAGGTTGAGGAGGCTTATTTGTTCAGCTTAGAAAGAGATCTCATGCTTCTACACGCATCCATATGGAAGGAAAGTGTCTAACAGTTGAGATTTCTGATTTATAGGCAAACACAACACAGAATCTATATAGGTTGGACATGGATACCAGATGAATGCAGGCTGAAAGCAAAGTCAAACTTTTTCTAAAGAAGGTACCAGGGTACCTAGAAAGTATGGAAAGCCCTCCATCATTTCACATCTCAAGTGAGTACTTGTCATGGAAGGGAGAAATGCACGCTATATATGAAATCTCAGAAGCAGCCCTGCCACATGCTTCTAATGAAAACTTCATCCTTCCTCGTGTTCTGTTCAAACATAACTGTTATGCTGATGGGTACCAGAGACATGGTACCTTTGGTCTGAACCACTCCCAGAAGGGATGAGGCTCTTGTAACAGTCAGGGGACACTAAACCTACAGCCTCCCCCCGACCCCTCCACACAGGCATAATGACTCTACCAGGAGTGAAGAAAAAAAAAAAAAAAGCACCTATCCCTTCACATGTACAGAATGCACTGGAAGACTTCCCACAGGGTATGTCCAGGGCATTCTGACCAGGAAAAGCCAGTCCAATGCTGCTAATTTCCCCACAGTGCTTGATCTTGAAATCTAACACTGTGATGTCTCTTCAAGTTCCTTTCTGACAGGGTTTTGGCAGAACAGGACAGCCTCCACCAGAATGAAGGCTGGAGCCAAGACCAGATAAAGATGGTGGAGTGATTTATTGTGCCAACAACACCAAGTTGTGTATCGCGATCGACACGCTGGAGGGAAGG
>NW_010228361.1:0-754 GCF_000690775.1 Eurypyga helias
GGGCCGTGGCTGTCCGACTGCCAGCCCTCGTCCTCGTCCGTGAGGCTGTGGGCCGGGGAGGCCGGGACCGTGGGACCCGGTGGGGGCCGCTCGGCACCCGAGGTATAACCGCTGGTGACGGAGACGGAGCGGGCTCGGCGCTGCAGGCTCTGGATCACCTTGTTGGCATTGAGCAGCTGTGCCTTGAGGTCCTGTATGTGCTGGTGCAGGGCCCCCACGTCCACCGGAGCCGTGGCTTTCCAGGCAGCCTTGCCTGCCCTGGATATTCCTGGCTGGCAGAGGGATCCCGGCTCCTCGCCCAGGCTGGGGTCACTGAACACATCCGGCTCCTCACACTCTGCGGAGCAGACAGGGCACGATATCACCTCTCCGTGCCAGGTGGGCAAGGCACAGGGATCCCTGGAGTCATGGCTCTCCTTACCAGGGCTGGTGGTCTCATCCCGGTCCGCCTCGGTCTCGCTGCGCCCGCAGGTCTCATAGCCCAGGTCCTGGAAGTCCACCTGTACTTGCTTGCTGAGCTGCTGGGCTTGGGGTTCACCTGCTGGGCAGCGCCATCAGCTCCGGGCAGGATTCACCATCCCTGCCCCACGTCCGGCACGGCGCGTAGGACGTGCCAGGCTCGGGACAGGACCCCCTCCCATTCCACCCGGCGTTTTAACTCACGGAGCAGGACGTGGTACTTCTCCAGCTGCTCAGCTTGTGCCCGCACCGTGGCCTCCGAGGCGGCGAGCTTCTCCTGCAGCTCCTGGCACTG
>NW_010228362.1:0-326 GCF_000690775.1 Eurypyga helias
GCCTTGGAAAGGGCTGGCCTGGGACATCAGCTCCGCATCTCCTCGCAGCGAGCTCCTCGGGATACCGCAGTCCCATCAGGACAAGGAGCAGCCTCGGGGTGACTGTTTTGCCCCACAGGAAAACATCCGGTGCCCCTTGGCTGTAGCTCTCTGCTTGGGCACCCGCGGGGTCGGGGTCACCGGGCCAATAGTGACGGGGCGTCTGTTGCTGAGCGTGGGAGGAGGCGCCCAGGGCTCTCCTCGGCTTTCCTGGCGTTCTGAGGAATTGCTGTGCCGTGCCCTTTGGAGGGAGCAGCGTGTTACCGCTGCTGCAGAGCCGTCCGCAG
>NW_010228362.1:488-1017 GCF_000690775.1 Eurypyga helias
CAGGGAGGGAAGCATCCCTTTGGGGAGAAGGGAAGTGAGGAGTCGGGCAGGAAAACTCCAGGACAACTTGTAAGACTGGGTTTTCTCCGTCTTGACGAGCGTCCTAAGTGCCGTTCCTCTGCCCTGTCGCGCCTCCGGTTGGCTGTACGTCCTCGCCGAGCTCGTGCCAGTGTTGGGCAGTTTCCTCGCCGAGTGGCGTGGTCGGGGGCTGTTGGCCCTTCACCCTTGCAAATGAGGACCAGCTGATGGATAAAGCGCTGGGGGCAGCACATGAGCTCGTTAAGGTGCTCCCCGAATCTGCATTCTTACTCCTTATCTTTGATTTAGGGTATTCTGGGGCTGCAGGGGGCTGTAGCTTACCCCTGGTTCTCCACTCCTCATCCCAGTTCAGGGCAGAGATGCGGGAATGACTCTCACCAGCCCAGGAGGGCCAGTGGCCAGGGCTGGGTGCTGTTCCGGGTCATAGGGAACGTGGTGCTGGAGGAGAAGGGTGCGTCGCCTCGCAGCGAGTCCGGTGTTTGCTCCACGC
>NW_010228363.1:0-200 GCF_000690775.1 Eurypyga helias
GAGGGGGCGTTGGGAGCGAACCCCGTTACTTCTTGGGTGCCTTGAGGGGGCCGGTTCGGGTGTAAGGCGAACGGAGGGGCGGAAAGAAGCGGAGTCGCGGCCACCGGGAGGACGTTGCCCTCGAGGTAACGCTCCCCCTGCTCGCCCACAGGAAATAACTCACCCGTTCGTAATGTCAGGCGAGCGGAGTGCCGTGGGAA
>NW_010228363.1:313-4464 GCF_000690775.1 Eurypyga helias
CCTTCGCTGCCATCGAGGGGCTGCCCCCGCGAAACGCCGGGCGAGTTACTCCTGATGACCCTCTGTCAGAGCCCGGGTGAAACAGACGCGGTGGGATTCGTTTGGGAAGAGTGATGAGGGGCTGTGGGGAGAGGGAAAGGGACGGTGGATGGAGAAGGCTAACTGGGGCGTGGGGACAGAGACTGGGAGGAGAGACTGGAAGTGTCTGCGTTGGAGGGGGCAGAGGAATGGCTGCTACTGTAGGGAGGGCAAGGACAGACCCAAAGCTGAAGCTGTGGGCTACAGAAGGTAGGTACACTGACACTGACGATGGACAGTTTACGGTCTGTGCCGTTTCTTCTCAGTTGCTGAAAGTTTTTGAGGCTACTGACATACAAAACAGCACTGAGATGATCTGTTTGATCCACAACTAGGTCTAGGTGTATGGGTTGTCTTGGGTATTGGTTTCTGGGGATTTTAGGACGTTTTATTTTCCTTGGTATGGACACGAGGCCCTTAAGGAGCAACAGATGCAAGTTACATCAGGGAAAACTTCAGTTGGGAAAATCTCTTCATCATGAAGATGATCAAAAACTGAAATGGGGACCCAGAGAGGCTGAGGAACCTCCATCCCTGGAGGTGCCTGTTACTTGACAGGTGGAGGCACTGGGCAGCTTACGCTTGTACCATTGAGTAAACTAATGATGGGGCTGCCAGAGGCAGAGAACAGAAGTAAAGTACCTTTCCTCGCAAAGGATGCAGAACGAGGGGGAGGTGAGAAGAAAGAGGTTCCTCTGTTCTCAACACTACAGTTGCCCTTTGACTTCAGTCTCGAAATAAAGCAAGTACTTTCATAGCCTGTTCTGACACTAGAGGGTCTTATCTGTCAACTTGTCTAGAGCAGTGATCGTGCTTGTGTGCCGAGAAAATGTACAAAATACTCTGCTTGATCCCAAGTGTACAAAGCATGGGACTCTTGCTGTCAGGAGTCGTCTTTCTCATTCAGTTCAGAATAGTATTAAAGGTAGTATTTCAACTAAGCTGAAAATAGCACCACTTAGGCAGTAGTGGATAGTAAAATCTAGACGATAACCATCAGCTGCAAGGTCTTCTAGTTTAAATGGGCAAGATGGGTGTGAGAGGAAGGTAGCATGATTTGATAGAGTTGGGGGAGGAAGTATTTTATTGGTGCTGTGACTACTGTTTGACTTTGACAAACCTTCTCTCTCTGCCCAACCCCTCGAACAAATGAGAAAGGGGAGAGGGAGAAGAGAAAGTTGAGAATGTACATAAAAGGAAGAAAAAATTAAGTCCAGGGTTTTTATTTGAGGTGATGCTGCTTACTTGCCATAGTCTTAAGTGCAGGATGACTGGAAATTGCTTAGTAAGTGTCTAGACCTTCCTTACTGCATTGAGGGTAGTAAAATGACCAGGAGCTGGTAGCACATGGCTGTATTGCAGCATCTTACTACTAATGACAAGCCTGTGTCTGTTCCCTGCCTGACCTGGAGCAGCAATACCCTGCTGCTGACAGAGCTGACACACAGCTGACCGCTGATCCTCTATCATCTGGGTGGCTCTTGGATTTCGATTTCACTTCCCAGTTTTTTATGTAGCACTCAAGTTAAAAGGCTTGATAAGATACTCAAAGAATGTCAGTAGATTAAACGTCAGTAAAGAGCAGACAGGAGCTGTGCCACGTTTCTTAATTGGTGTTTCTGTTCTTCAGACTACCCGAGTGCTTTTGTTCCACAGGTTAGAACGTAGGTAATACAGGTTCCTGGGTGGAAGTACAAACAGCTGAATTCAGTGGAGTGGTTACAGATATTTTACTCTCCTCAACTCTATTTTCCGAAGTGCTCTTGTATGGGAATAGAAAAGTACTCACATAAATATCAACATTAATTAGAGGATATGGGTATTTAGATATGTGTATGTTATTGGTGCTCTCCATTGCTATTGTGTTATTCAAGCTTATTTAGATACAATTGCTAGTCTGTTCTCAAAGCCCACAGCATGACTTCTTAGGTTGTAGTTTTTGGGGAGGCATATAGAATCATAAAATTATTTAGGTTGGAAAAGACCTTTAAGATCATAAATTCCAACCATTAACCTAACACTGCCAAATCTGTATAGTTGCTGCTACTTGCTCATCCTTCTGAAGCCTGCCGGGGCTGCTTCTAGTGCTGCAGCATCTGCTTCTTTAACCATGGGTATCTAGGATCAGGTATTTGTCTCTGAAGGTGCTAGCTTTGAATCCTGATAAGCCCCGATGAAAAGATGCAGTGCCTGGGGGTGGTTTTGAATGCCTCATCAGTCTGCTGTTCGCTGCCCTGTGTGTTTGAATGTCCCAGTACAGGTTTTCAGGACCATGACTGGTTTTGACTTTTGTCTTCTGTTGCATACCCTAATGCTGAGAGAACTGAACCTGTCCTGTAGATTTGTGTCCCTTAAGTCATTAGGGTGGAAAAATGGCTGTACGGCTTAGCTGAAAAACAAACAGAAAAGTGACCTGGAAACTCTATGCAGAAGCAAGGGTGGAGGCTTGGACCACATCTTGATGAGTTGGCTCTTCACCTGAGCAAAACCCCCTCTGTAGACTTAGGTTAGCTGGAATTTCTGTCTTACCCTCTTTAGTTCTCCATTTTCTGCTCCCAAAAGCTCTCATGGAGCTGGTCACCTTGTTGCCTGCACTCAAAATCAAAACTTGCTAAGCCAGTCTCAGCAGCGTGTATTGTCAGGGGTACAGAAAGCAGCAGAGAAAAGGGTGAACAGTCAGGGTCTGATGCTGTGCCACTTTGCTGCAGTTATTGCTGAAGGATACTTGGCTGGCTTCTAGGTAATAGGCTCCTTTCCCAGGAATATGGCCAGGTTCTTCAAGACTTAAAATTCACAGGCCACTTGAATTTATGATTACATTACTATGGTGTAAAACTTTTTAAATTGCTTGATAGTACAATCATCTAAACTAATACAGATTAAATCAGCATCCCAAATGACTAACACCTTTATGTATTCAGTAAATAATGTAGGTTTTGTTGTTTGATTATTTTTTTATAAACAATTCTAATTTTCTAGAGAGTCGATAAAGCTAGTGACAGTGTGCGCTATAAAACCAGACACCCTAATGCAGCAAATCCGATTATACACACTAAAAAGAAGATATTTAATTGTTATAATATCCCAAACCTAAATGCATAGGGGGATGGGAGACATGTACGTTCAGGCTGAAGATCTCTAAGGGAAAGACTCGTATTCTCACAGTGACAGAGGTGGAACTTTGAATAACGAAATCTCCAGCCCTCTGAAAGTTGTAGCTCTGTAGCTGTAATAAAGTTCAGTGAAACTCAGCCTGATACACAAAGCATAAACAGTTGTCTGCTAGCTGTCAAAGGGATTTTTTTTTTTAAAGGTATTGTATCATATCCTGTTTCTGTTAGCCCGTCAGACTAAACTGAGCTTTAATTTGCTGCATTGATTGATCGCCAGTAACTTGAGAGGACAGACCAGGAGGAGCTATTATCTCTGAAATCACAAGGCCTTCGATAGTTTATAACTTGGAGAAGTCCTTTGGAAAACTGATTGTTTCCTTCTGCAACACTGTAGTGAAATGAAAGCCATTATCTCGGTGTTTGGCTTCTTTCATTAAAAGCTTTTGTATTTCCTTCTCTGTGGTAAACCAGCGTATGTGCACTGCGCCAAGGAAACTTGAGCAGACAGCCTTGGCAGCAGCATCAGTTTCATTAGTTTGTGCCTTAACAAAAGTAACTTTATTCAATGGCAGATATGTCTTTGCTGTGGAAAACTGTTGTCTCCTCAGTAGATAGGAGACCTTCTATTTAAGACCTACAGTGTTGTTTTCATGTGAGGCCAAATTAAAACATTTGGACAGGAACTCCTTTAATTAAATCTTTTAAACCTAACTACCCAAGAAAAGATCAAGCTTAATGTTTGCATCCAATGCTTTCCCTCAGAAAAGGGATAGGGTAAACCATATCTAGGGATCTCTAACTTGCCAAACGGAAGGTAGCCCCTTCAAATGTCATAGTTCTAAAAAATGCAGCAAATTTGAACTTATGGTAGGTGAACAGAGGTTTTCTGCTGGTGGCTGAACACTGTTCTTTGACTCTTTTGGTTCAATATCTTGGAATCACAGAATTGTTAGGGTTGGA
>NW_010228364.1:0-7247 GCF_000690775.1 Eurypyga helias
CCTGGAAGTGTTCAAGGCCAGGCTGGATGAGGCTTTGAGCAACCTGGTCTAGTGGAAGGTGTCCCTGCCCATGGCAGAGGGGTTGGAACTGAATGGTCTTTAAGGTCCCTTCCGACCCAAACTATTCTGTGATTCTATGATTCTATGATGTGCCTGAGCACAGAAATTAACAGACTTGTAATGATTTAATACATAAGTGCACAACACTTTTTCAGCCACTCATGACATTTAATCTGGGTAGAAATAGGACGGTGCTCTAAAAACATAAGAAAACCTCACACAGTACAATAACTCATGAAGTGAAAAGCATAATTCTCAGGCTAAAAATAAACTTTGCACGACAGATGTCTGCTACCTCTTCTAACATCCATTCTAACGGGTGAAGGTTTCTGTATTCATAACTGCACATATAGCCCAAACAAATACAGTCTCCTTTGCCTTTAAAAATATTCATAGCCCAAACAAAATACAGTCTCCTTTGCCTTTAAAAACTTAATCCGTCTCCCATGATAATACATTTTAATACTATTCAATTCCATTACGTCTTACCCTAAATTCTGTCAAATACACCTGCTTATCAAATACAACTTGATATAAAAAATGTCAAATAACCCAGATCCTTGAATGCCACTCAGAAGTACTTTGGTACGCAGAGGCCACTGATTCTGAAGCCCCCTTTTAGTGACTGTCAAATCCTTCTTGACAGTTAAGAAGCAGACTTTCAAGAGCTTTCTTCTTAAGGGAATTCCTGATTTCTGGTACTGGAGAAGTGTGTGAAGGCTAGCGTCTCTTCTGAGAGTGCCTCTTCAACTCTATTTCTTTCCCAGGAATCCTCCTCTGGCCCTTGTAACCTGTAGGTTCAGCTCACATCCCTCTCTCTTGTTTACTTTTTCCCCAAAGAAGCTGAATTTGAACCAGATTCTGTTCTTCTTAGTGTAACTCTCTAGATATGAATGATCATTTAAAACTGTTACTGGTTTAACCAGAAGCAAACTTTTATGTTATTTGACTGCAATAAGCATGAGTGCACTCAGGGAGCAAAGACTCATCCCACTCCAGCCAAAGGGGTTTCCTGTAGAAATAAAGGCTCAAGGCTGAGTTGTACACTTCCAACCAATTAAGATCCTCATCCAGCATCAAACTTGAGCAGGTACTTCATGTGCACTTAACATATCCACTTGTTTAACTAGGCACAGAAGCTTGCAACCCTCTCCACTAATTCCACAGAAATATATGTTAAAATGTTTTTCTGAATATGTGGATTTAGATATATCCTTGTATGTTTATCCATAGCTGAGCTTCTCAAGTTGTAGAAAATAAACAAATTGGAGTATGTCAGAAGGTGCACATGGTAATTTCAGAGAAGTCTGTGGGTAGATAGCTGTGGAACTCAGATCCTGGTGGTAGGAAAGAAAAATAAAATATATAGCTGGAAGGTGGCTGATGACATCTGAAAGCAGACTTTGTAGTAAAGATTGAAGATCAGCAACCTTGTCTATGTTTTGGGTCTAGAGACTTTGAGGCTGCTCAGCACAACCCCCACATGTTCTCAGTGATCCCTGTAAGCCAAAAACTGGTGTGGTTTAACAACAGAGAGGCTACTGAAGCCCTTCTCCCCCTGGTTTCAGCAGGCTGTTCCAATAAGCTTCAGAAACCCTTTACACACAGAGTGTGTATTTTCTTTATGTTGAAAGAAACCACCAACTCAACATGTCAGTGAATAACACACCCTGCCTCTTCCTATTGCTGCATGAAAGAAAATGACTGTGTACCTACCACCTTTGGGGAATATTTCCTTTCCCAGCTTTGAGCTTGGATGGTGCTGAGCGCTTCTAAAGAGGCCCTGAGAAAACCGGAATCTCCCTGAACTATAACCATGTAGTTCTGTACTACACTACTGCCATTGCTAGTCACAGGCCATAAGCTCAGTGCTGCGTCTGGAGAGCCTCAGGAATGAGGTCTTGCTCAGCCTGAAATGCAGCTTGACCTGCCTGCAGCTTTCTTTTACTCAGTTTAACTGTCACAGCAGTTTCTCTAACTGGCCAGGATTCTATGGCTAATTTGTTCTACCTTTGTTTATCTTTGTAGGGTACAACCACAGTTCTAGATAGATAGCAGTATCCAGTAGTTATGATGTGCATAATGTGTTATTTAGGACTCCAAAATGATGATGTCCTCTAAAGAGATACAAGCTTGATATGAGAGCAGAAGTGGATACACAGTATGCAACATAAAGGAGTTCAGGTATAAGGTGACAAAAGATGGGGTCCGTACTTGGCATGGGAGACTCCATGGCTATAAACACCCCACCAGTAGTCAGTCAAAGATGTACCAGACCCAAAGCTGGACAAGTACAATTTGAGGAGTAACAGAGAAATGGTATCTAACATATGTAAAAGGTCCTATACATAGTAAACTCAGGTGTAACACAGATCTGCAGACCAACAAAGTGAAAGGTGTACTAGCAAGTTAGCAAACACAAACAAGACCCGAAGTGGATCCCAGGGTGAGGAAGAAGAAACTATCAGCATGAACATCACTTTCCTCCCAGAGAGGGGCCCCACATGCTGACAGCTCTCTAACCCCACTGCTACGGCAATGAAACTGCCAACTTCAGTTCCCAGAAGAAGTGGAGGGGTGAGCGTAACACCAGGAAAACAGACAGTAACTAAGAATCATGTGGCTATCAATTTGAATTCAAGCATTATTATTTCTTCTTCTTTAACTATTACAGCTGGACTAGTTATGATTGAATTCTTAAGATTTCAAGAAACTCTTGGCTTTATCACTACAGAAGGCATGTTTTTCCTTTGCATAAGATTTTAAGAGTAGCTTTGTCAGCTTTGCAGGTCTGAGTCTTTTACTCCCAGCACACATCTCAAGTCAAGAGAATGAGAGCTATGAATTTAGACAGGTATTTCAAGTTTATTGGAAACCAAATGGACATATATATATAAATACACATGTTCAGATCAGGCCTGGGGATAACTGCTTTCCCTAGCAGAGGTCTAAATGCAGCATTAGGTTAGAGGCCCAGCAGTGCATGCTATAAATAGGAGATGGAGCAGGGTTCAGCTCCAGCCCTGCTCAGGTCCTCTGTGCACTGAGCCCGCACACAAAGACTTGTTTTGATCAAACTTTCCTTCCCACAGCCCATCTGATTCTCTTCTTTCTGACTACAGTTCAGTGTCCATGCAGCTGAAACTGCACCAGAGCAGGCTGTGCAAGCAGAAAGGCACCACGAGAGCATATCAATAGTACTAAGCAGTCTATGCCAGGGACCTGACTGTCCCAATGTGTGCAGTCAGTAAGTTTTACTATCCCTGTGGCATCAGTGACTGCATGCCCAGAGCACACCCCACAAGCAGGTGCTATGCAGAACCCCTCTGGTTTGTTCACACTAGTCCCTACAAAGCAAGGTAGACTCCCAAAAAGGGGAGACACCCTTGTCAGCATGCTCCTGAAATGGTCTAAAACACCCATACAGGTGACGGCACCTTCTAACCAGTCCTTTTACAACGTGACCATTTTCCTAAGAGAATTATCCATTTGAAGGACTCCTGGGTTTTCCACCTCTTGCTGGCCTCATCTGTTAGGCTGCCTGCCTAATCTCACCACTGACTCCTCAGATACGTACACAAGCTCCAGGGTAGTTATTTTGCTGTTCCAACAATTCCACTTGAAATGGCTGAATTTTGGTGATTCCTTCTTTGTTTAGAAATGGAGAATCAGTGGTTTGATTTATAACAATAGATTACTTCAAAGAGTTAGCAGGATTCCGTTTGCTATAAGGAGAGTATGTGCAGAATTTTGGCAAGAAGTAAACATAAAATTCTTACATTTTGCCAAAGTTTAAAATACATCAAGCCATCTCTGAATTAAGTGATTGGAAAGGTGGGTGCCTTTCAAAATTCTGCATCAAGTTAATACTCTTTTAATCTTAAAGACTGCTTGAGGAGGAGGTTGCACTTAAATTCTAGGTAAGTTAAAATTCAGATCCTATGTTTGAGGAGAAATCATCATCAAACTTTTTTATAGACTGCTTACCAGTAAGTCTTACAAGCAATGGGGACTTTAAAACACAAACCAAAAGAAAGGAGACTCATGAAGCAAGTTGAGATCCATAGGGTATCATTTCACACAGAAATCCTGGTCTACAGAAAGACAGAAAGCCAAAACTAAGTACTTTGTTAATGTTAATAAAAAAATGAGTCTACTGGTGTTTGTGATTAACTAACTGAGCACTGAGGCATACAAACTCAGCAAAAAAAAAAGATGTGGTTACAAAACAGCTATCTGTTGGCACAGTTATTTTCATTTTCACAAAGCTACTGGATAGCAGAGCTAATTATTTGCTGCACAAAGTGCTGTCTAAGCTTCAATAACTTTACCCTCACAGTTCCAACAGTCAGCATGGGAACAGGCAATTAATGGCTGGACCACAAAACCTGCTGAAGCTCCTGGTTAGTGCCACGTCACCTCATACAGTGAGACTGTAGAGGGATGTGGGACTGAACTCAGGAACTCCTGATTTCCTACGTTGTGCTAAATCTTTGTCTCTAAAGAGGGTGCAAAAGGGTCTGGCTGGGTTACATTTTACCTTACTGGAAGATGGGGCCTAGACAGCCAACTCTGTCTGAAATGAATCCCATTGCCTTGTATTTCCATTTATTTGTCTGTGTGTTCTGGTCATTGCAGAAACTGAAAGCTTTCAGGGTTTACAGTTGAATGGTAACTGTATTAGCGGTGATGCTGACATCACTTTGCTGACATTTAGCACTTACTTCGATAACTTCTTTCAGAGGCCGTGGAAAAAGTTAGCTTTAAATTTTTCCTCATGCCTTCTTTTTCTTATTACTCAACATATCCTCATTCCTTTACTCAAAAGCAGAGCCAGGCAGGTCCAGCTAGATAGACACTGTGACTTTGACAGATTATAGGTAGGTTTTCATCAGAATATTTCAAACTGGCCTTCTTCAAGCTAACCCAAGTCTGTTGTTCAATTGTCCATGATCAGTAGGCCAAACATGGTTTTTCTTGTCCTGAAGCTGTATGAGTCCTACCATGCTCAAGTCAGAGCTTACTTGAAGAGTTTAGTGGAGGTGTTTTACCCATGTGCAGTTTATCCATAGGTTGGTTGATGGCATGACTGAGAAGAACTCTAAACTGATGCTTAATTGTGAGGAAAAAGGTTGTAAAGACAGGAGAGAGAAGCATGCTCCTCTTAGTTAATCAAGCTGTAAACACGGAAGTGAACACAGCAATTGGTCTGAGCAAGAATGTGCCTAGGAATGCTATATATCATCTCAAGATGTTTATAAGGCCAGCCTCATTTACATGGAAGAATCTATATGATTTGCTGGAACATGGTCATTAATTAAGTTTTAATTCATAATTATGTCTTTAAACTAACTTACTGACATTTGGTTTTATGCTAGCTCCAAGATAATCAACTGAAGAGTCTACATAAGAATTCTGGACAAAGCAACCAAAAATTACGAAGTATAACATAATCTCAGAATTAGAAGGATTTTTTCATTACTTGTGGTTAATCTCTAGAACTGCCAGCTCTATGCCATTTGGATAAAGAAGTGGAAATTTGTTTCCTCTTCCATGAAACAAACACTGCATTTAGGCCTCCTGAATATAGAAACAGGTTCTGCAATCCTAATTATAAACAAGTCTTTATTCTCAGCTCAGAATCTAAATCTGTTCAGTAACAACAAGTAGTGTCACTAACACATAGATTGATCCCATACTGAAAGCTTCAGTAAATGATGGAGCAGGACAGCATACACTTTTATTTTAGAAGGGGGGTCTGACACTGGTATCCTAGCTTGAAAATGACATTGTGCTTTTTGGAAGATACTCCTATTGTTGTGTTTTAAGGTGATGCTCAAGTCACCAAGAAGGAAATCATATTTCAAAGCAGGAGGTTTGCTACTAAAAGACAGAAGAAGAAACAGATTTTTCTGCTTTATTCTTTTGCTTTTATTCTTCACAGGAATTGTGGCTTTCATCTTGAACTAGACTTGATCCTCTTCCATCAAGCAGTATTTTTAATTATTTATCAGAGAAAGTGCTACAGATAATAACAAAGATTGAGGTCTAAGTGTCTTTGCCACCATGTATCAGGACAGCTGGTTGCTAATTTTCTAACATCATATTTCTGTGGGGAAAGCTTAAATTTCCTGATGTTTTCTGATTTCCACATCTTCTCAATAAAATGTTTAATAGAGCTACTGGCTACAAAATAAGCACCTTCATGGCAGCTAGGTTTTAGCTGGAGCCCAGTATGAGGCAGGTGTAGTTGGAAGGCGTGTCAGATCAAGCAGTTCACAGGTGAGATGGGTTTGGAAACAGCACACCCGTGAATGCCAGCATGGCTTAGCCATGGGATAAGTTCTCAGTCTTGTCAAGACCACACAGGACCTTAAAGCATCAAGCGAACAATTTTGTAAGAAATGTCAGCATTTCTAAGAGACAGCTTCAACAGAGAGAGTTTCTGGGGGCAACTTCGGCTGTGATACTTGTCCTGATGTATTATGACTCCAGCCCTGAATGACTTGTCCATGCTCCTACACAATGTTGGCATCAGAGCAGAAAGCAGTTTTCCAGGTGTGTAGTCCAGTCTCTTACTATTAAACCATATCTGGTTCACCTGTTTCTCCCATTTTTACACAAAGAACAACACTTGTGTTTGTACATAAAAAGTGTGGAGGACAGAAGCCTTTACTATTTCTTAAAGAAGAGAAAACACCATCTTTGGTTTCTTCCAAGCTTTCTGAGTCATGTCTCAACCTGAGGATTACATAGATAGGTGATCATTCTTGACCCCATACAAAAGATGATGCAAGACTTGATGAAATAACACCTTTTCTATGATGATTCAGATTAATTCTTACCACAGTTTGCAAAAGATGGGTTTGCATTCAACCGTATTAATAATAGTTGAGACTTTCAAAATATTTGCTTCTTGACATGTCTTCACAGATCTTTTTGTCCAAGATGGCTCTATCAAAAGGATGTTTCTCATGAGTGCAGTAGCCACACAATGAACCATGTTGCAACAACAGAATTTCCCTACTGAATTTTGAATTCCAGACCCAGTCATAGCATGAGTATCCTTTTAGTGTGAAAATAGACATTGCAATGGCAGAAAGCAACACCTTTTCAGGACTTCAGGAAGCCTTAGTATTCAGCAGTATCTTTCACCATCTGTAAGCTGTTGTGCTGGGTTCAGCCAG
>NW_010228365.1:0-8757 GCF_000690775.1 Eurypyga helias
CGCTGGGAGCGTCGGTGCGAAGCGTTGGATCGCCCGGCTCGGGAAGAATCCCCCGAGAGAAGAGGTGCGGCGATGCTCGGGTCGGGATGGACAATCCCCGGAGGGGCCTTCAGGCTCTTCTCGGCCGCCCTTCACTTCAGCTTTGTGACTGCCGAGTCTCTCCGAGGCAAACAGGGGCAAAACCAGCTCTACTCGGATTCTTGACAGCTGTAACGAGCTCAGGGAAGAATTATGCAAACGTTACTAAGTGCAATAAACACACGTCGGCGTGAAGCAGTCGTGTAGAAATGTTGGTAAAAGCCACGGCAAACGTTTTCTTCTTAGTCTTTTCCAACTTCACGTAGCTGGTGTAACAGGCCCTGTGCTTTGCTGTTGCCCGGACGGAAAATCATTACCCGGTAATAGATGAGCCAGTTCGGAAGGAGAGCCGCTGGGATACTGCACACTTTCATTCATAGATGCTACGTAGGAGAGGAAGTAGCAGGAGGCCTGCCAACTTTCCCAATTTAATTATTAAGCTGTCAGTTCCTGACTCCTTGTTTCAACTTCCTGAGGCAACATCTGGCTGTAATAACAAAAATAAATAAATAAAATAAAATTTCATCATTCGCTCAACAGCATTCTATTTGCAACATCCTTTTTACTGCAACTTTTATGAAAAACTCAATACGGGGGGATCTGGACCCGGCATCTCTCTGAACTACCCGCAAGTGAAGACGGGAACAGTTTCGGCTCTGACCCTCAAGGCAGAGCTGGGCAGAAGGCTGCATCGTATTTGTGCCTTTCTTTAACAACTCCGGCGGTGTGCGTTTTAATCTTCCTAATCCTTCTTTTATTCAGAAGAACATCAGCGGGTTTTTTTTTCACTGCATGAAGCTGAATGATAGGACTTGGGAGAGATAAAAAAAAAAAAAGCCTTTCGCTAGCCAAGAATTTTTGCATTTTCATCAAACATTGCTTCAAAAGGTGACGGTGGTTTCAGGAAAAAAAAAAAAAAAGGCAAGCCATAAAGGATATCAGACTTAAATGCTACCAAATGTGAGCGAAACACTGAAGTTTTAAAATATCTATGACTGCATCTTCCCCTGTTCTCTGGGTCTGTTTCATATGATGTGACAGCTTCAGCTCACAAGCCGTTATTGCAGCGGCTTTTGGAACCGCATGCCTCTCCTTTTTTCATGCCCTCACTCAAACACACACACACGCTTACAAAAATATGTATCTATATCTGCACACATGCACGCGGAGAGACAAACACAGAGTGACTCAGCTCTGCGTTCTGCTTGCTTATTCAGTTTTCAAAGCTGTTCTCTTATTTAAAACGCCTAAAGCCACCTTTCCCACACTGCGTATTCCGCTGCCAGGGTGCGGCTGACAAATCTAGGCCGCCTAGGCTGCCTCAGCCGAGCTCCTCCCCCTTGGGTCACGCTTTCCTAAATGCCTGTCTGGAGGTCAGGCCTTCCATTAACCACACGGCAGCTTGGACCTCAGCGCTGGCCCTGCGCACTAGTCCTAGGGAATCCTGGAAGACCTTTCTTCCTTGGTGGTCACTCAGAGCTAAGGAAGGAGATCAAGAGCTGGAGGCAGAGGTCCTGCAGGCCCAAACCACGATGAGATGGTGATCGGGAGCGCTGTGGGGTGACCACCATCGCCCACGAACGGCATTCTGCACGGCACGGCACTGGGGTCTCTCCTACGCTGCGGATCGACGGGAGGTGTCGCGACTGTGGTGGTAAGTACGAGTTGGGCCTGTGTGACAGCAGTGCCTAATGCAGAACCTCCAAGTGGGACTCTTAAGAGAACGCACTCCTGATGTTCCCATTCCAGTAATTCTCTCTCCTTTGCATGAACAAGTTAGGCGTAGGGATCAGAAGAGTCTGAAGTCAATGTTGCTTTCGTTTGGGCTCCTGTCAGAGGTTTGACATTTGGTCCTTTTTGGGTTTTTCCTCAAAAGTTTACTTCCTCTCGTAGCTTGGGGGAACTTCTGGAACATTCAGTTGATTTCTTAGCTGCTGTCCAGTGGAATTCCTCATAATTCCTGACTTCCTAAGGCTCACTGGGTACTTTTATATCCTCCAGCTGGAGCAGCAGGAAGGCTACCTATCCTGTTAAGTAGGGCAGACTTTCTGAAATCATCGAAAGAACTCTGCATAATCCTTTCATACTTGTCTCCCACCTTCAAGTGACATGACTATGCCTCTTAATTCCTCATAGGAAGAGGTTGACTATTTTATATAAATTCTACTCAAGATTCTCCTGTTTTCCCCACAGTTCATGAAAGATCAATCAGACTCTAAAAAAGAAAGAAAGCAGAGCAAGGGGAGCTGAAAGTGGGTTTTCTGGTCAAATTCTATTTATGTTTTTTTCTACCATTAGCCGATTTCCAGGCATATGGCTCAGATTTATTTTTAGAAAAGTCACCTGGGATTACAAAAAAAAAAAAAGGTCAAAACAAAACATTTCAAAATGCTCTGGGCTAAAGCAAAGTTTCTCAGACGGTACCAAAGACTACGCTGAGGCCTGTGACCAGATGCAGCTTTGAAAACTTTTGTGTAGTCTCTTGCTATAGGAAGCAGAGTTTGTACCATAGGAAGGAGAATTTGTACTTGTGTATGTTAAGGAGTCCATCACCAATTTTCCTGCTTTTTGCTCAGAAGATCCCTTGATAATTTCTGCACCACATATAAATTCAGCAGTAAAGAGGAATCTATGCAAAAAAATGAGCAAATCTGTTATGAAAAGAAGGTTGAAGAACAATTTAACACAGAGAATTTCACAACCTGCTGGTGAAGGTCGATAGCATGATAAATAAGACTACAACAGATGTATTTGTATATGTATTTCACAAATGTGAAAGCAGAAATTAAGGTCTTCTTAAAAGTAGCAGCTGTTAATTGCCAGCCTCATACAGACACACGCTTGGCATGACTGCTAATTAACTGAATGACAAACTAGAGGAGTTTCAGCTCCAAGTGACTTGCCATAGACCTAAGAGGTCAGGTGAGAGACTCTGATTCCCAGGTAGATCCCCAGCTGGATAACATTTGTTGGTGATGTGAAGGCAATGATGTCTGTTTGAAAGAGAATTGCTCCACCAGGGCCAGCATCGGCAGCTATTGAAACAAGCTGACATAAAGAGCCTCCCAGATATCTGTTACTGGATGTCTGGAGACATCAGCTTGTATAAAGCTGCAAAATGCTTGAGACTCAGAGTCTAAAGTTACTTTCCTTAATGAAAAGCATCATCTGCTGGAAAGAAGAAAAAACATCCTGCAGGATTTGAAACATCAGTCAGCAGACAAGAGAAATCCAGAATCCCACTGAGCTCGGGGGGATTTCTGCACACTTAAATGAACATTTGTTGCAACAGCCAGCACTCACCTAAGGACGTGATATAAATCCCAAGGTGTTAACAATAACAACTCAATCTCTAGCAATATTCTTTTTTAATTTTTTTCCAGGAACATGGAGTCTGTGGATGGAGTTAAGAGCATGAGTTTTGTCTCTGCCATGCCTACTAGGTAACAGGCGTGTTGTTTTATCTTTGGAGGTGAGAAACAAAGCCGTGTTTCAATCAGACCATCATGCAATAATAACTGATGGTGGCAGCTGAGATTATAGGAGCATCTGCAGCTACAAATACTCAGCTGGGACTCCTTTAGGCTTCTGTGCATCAGCTGGTCTTCTATTATCTCCTTGGGAATTGAACTAAGCTACACATGGGTGCCATGACGTTGGAATGCTTGATAAAGGAAGTAAAAAATAAAGCTAATGAAAAATCCAACTAGTATAATTGATATTGTGAAACCTTCTCTTACTGAGCTCGCAATGATTTAACAAGGACATGCATAAAAGACAAGGAAGGCATTAGAAGAGCTAACCCATTTGTTATCTGAGAGTTTTCTTCAATGATAATGGGAAGATTGGGAGAGATAATTAGGTGCATTGTGTTTAAAGAACTGCTCCACAAGGTTGTCCCCAGGATGGATTGGCAGGGAGTATCAGGTAGCAAGTGTACTGATAAGACAATATGAAGAACATGGGAGGACCATTTGATGAGAGTGAAAAAGGCTGTAAAGGTCTTTAAGGAGTTAGGATGTAAAATTGCAGAAAGCCATGTCAGTGTGCAAGAAATCATACCACCTTGGCATATACTAAGTGATAATGAACTGGAACCTTAATTACAGAAAATAAAGTGTACAGGGCAGAAAAATTCTTACAAATAAGGAGGTAAATAAAAAGAGATGTAGCTAAAGTACTATGGACTTAGCTAATAATGAAAAACTCGATTTGGATGGAGAAAGGACAAAAATGTGAGGTACGGAAAGACAGATGTGTAAAATCAAGCTGTATTTGTATTTCTAGATTTGTCCCATACATTTATAGTAACATGTAATTCCCCTAAGATTTCTGCTGGATCTTCCCCTGAAGGAACTGATGCATCTAGTGGGCACAGATCAGTGTTATTGGTGGTCACAAATCAAGCAACAATTAAAAACCAGGGAACCTTTGTTCCTACAGAGGTCCTTAGGACTGATCATGGTAGGGTATAGAATTCACAGAGGACTTGGATTACACTGCTTACCACTTAAAAAGCACAACCAAAAAGGTGTTTCCAGATATAATGAGTCATGCTGATAGTATGCAAGAGTGAAGTGTTCTTCTCAAATGGATGGCCCAGCCACTAAGGGATGAAAGACTGGGGACAGTTGCGCCTACGCTGACTAAACATAGCATTGCAGAGCACACACACACACACCACACCCCCCCATGTTCTGTCAGAGGAATCCCAATGGCTGTTGCAAGTCAAAGCTTTAGGCACCTTCAGAGGAGCATGAAGTAGCGTCTGTCCTGTGAGTAATGGGTGTACTGCATACATCACATCGGTGATCCATGCATGGAGGTCTGATCGGAGAAGAACAACAAATCTGTGTTACGAAGGTCCCTGTGTCATCCTTTTATGTAATGCCACTCAGCCCTCAACAATCCAATACTGTTTCTGATTAAATTATTTTTTTGATTCTTGCTTCCCAAGAAACTTTCATGTGTATCAAAAACTGGCAAGGACCTTTGCAGCTGCACAGGTGCCAGATGCAAAAGACTTACATCAGGACCTGGGACAATATTTCAAAAGATGGACCATTATATGAGCCAGATGTGCAAACGCCAAACACAGGATAACAACAGAAAAAAAAATTCTAAGAAGAAAACCGTGCAACTAAACAGTGGTGGACTGAATCTGGACATGGGCTTAAAAAATCCTGAAGTTTTCGGCATGGTATGTGCCCAACCAATAGTCCTGGCCCGTAGGTTATGGATTCTGTATTCCTCCATAATTTTAGTCCATCTAATAGCAGAGCATAATGACTACAGCATTCAAAATCTTTGTAGATGGTGGATCCCTTGATTTTCTCAGAGTTTCTATGATATTGGAACTTGTGTTGCTGGTTAGAATCCTTGTAAAACTAAACAGAGAAAAAGCCATAATAATCAGTGCAAGCAGCCCTAGGGATTAATGTGTCTTTATAGATGTGTCTTAATAAATGTGTCATTTTCTAATATACATACATTTTTAATATATATATCTAAAATACAGAAAAGTCCTACCAGCACATGTAGAAGTTTCTCTTTGCAGTGTCTCAACATACTTCTCCCTGCCTGGCTTTATTTCCTGAATTCAGCCTCTAGGGAAGTAATCCTGTGATTACTTTTGAAATGACATTCCTATAACCTAACTCGTTAAGTGAACAGTGTGGAGTACAGCTTGGCAGGATATTTTAAGGTGACTGATTTTAACAGTTAATTTTTACGGTCTTTTACAAGTCGATTGCTGCATGGATGCACAGGGTGCACCTACCTTCCTTAGGACCTTACGGGTTAGCAACAAAGATTTCGTGTAATAGAGAATCAAGAGTGGTAATTGAACCTATATTCCTCTAATATCTCCTTGGATATGCTATAAGCGGCTGGCATTGGTTGAAAGAAAGATTAAGCAGATGCTGGACTGGTAGACGTGCCGTAGAGGTATTATTGGTGCTGCAAGTTACTGTTTCATCAGAGAATCTGCTCCAGGTTTGTAAGCAGCCCTGCGGACACTGCTGAACGAATGGGAAGGATTCACGGGCTGAAACATAGGTTTCTAGTCTCCTTCTGGAGAAGTATGTGGTGATTAGGAAAGATACCCTAGGGCGTCTCATAATGGCACTCAACACCTATGGCACTGCAAGCCTTCGATGTCTGTAACTTGGAGTCAATTTTGCACTCAGCATCTGTGCTTTCTGGCCATCTTTTTAGAGGATCACATTGAGTCTTAAGTATTTCACTCATTTATTCATTCTTTTATGCTTATTTGAAAATAATGATCTCCAAAACAATACAAACAAGTAAGCAAACAAACCAGAATACCACCAGGGTGTCTGTGATTGAGACCTTAGGCATAATTGTTTATCTATGGAGGATAAAACATAGCTATTTATCTATGTCAACCTTTGACTACTTTCTTAGTCACATGGAACAGCTTATTAAAAAAAGAAAGGGTGATGTATAGGGGTAACAGCTACTCCGAGGAGGTGTGCAAAATCATGCTGCCACTGTTTCATTCAACCCAATGAGGTCAGTCTTCTAATTAAATTCAGGGAGTTTTGCATCAAGGCTTCAGTCTGCATTCTTGGTTGTCATAAACACAGTTGATATTTGTTATTATTTATCTATAGTACTTTTCCGAGTGCATTTGGGTTTTGCCTAAATACAGGAAGAAACAGACTTATTGCTATGGGGATAAAATGTGCCTTCCTAACTCAGGAAAATGCCCCTCTGACAGCTAGACTTGGTAAGCGTTCCCGAGTTTCATCCGTTGCTCACATCTGACTGTAATTTGTTGTGGAGCGTTCTGCTATAGCTTTCTATAAGAAATAATATGAAAATTATATTAAATCACATGCAGGGGTGAAAATAAAGAGGGGGGGAATGGGCACCACCACCCCAACAGCCTCAGCTAGTGGGGGCAACCCACCTCTCCTGGTTGGCGGGGGCCGGTGCGGTGAGAGCTCCCTCTTCCGTTGTAGACAGCTTTCATCACTGGGCAGTTTGTTTTAACCCAAATACCTGGTTTCCCTGCTGGATTTTGTCATTGCCCTACTTAACTCACATGTCCATTTTAAATTAACATCGTTCCGCTGCGTTCTTTCACTGCTTATTGTTACTGTGGACTGTGGCATTGCTTGGGCTTTCCATTGACTAACACAAAAATCAATACCTCTTCTACAGAAAAAAACCTGAACAAGCTGAATGCAAATAATACAATTATCAAGGCACCATTTAAATTGAACTGAAAGTAAACCAGGAATGCACAACGTACTCAGACCGGCCTTCTCTCTTTATGGGCAGTTGTAATGCAGTATCATTGGCATTTCTGAGTGAAGTTTTGTTTAAAATGTCATCAGCTTTTGTAAACATGACAATTCCTTCTTGGAATGATTTATACACAAGATTATTTTTTAGTTAAAGAATTTATTTACTTCTTTCATTCCAATATGCTCACAAGGTGAGTCTGAAACTTATCACCTGACCAGTCCAAGCACAAGCATGAACTTGCAATGCTTTGCTTCCAAATACAATACAGAATAATTTTGAGAAAAAAAAAAATATTTACAGGGGAAATTGTGTAACAATCTCCCAT
Source organism: Eurypyga helias (assembly GCF_000690775.1). Taxonomy (NCBI): domain Eukaryota; kingdom Metazoa; phylum Chordata; class Aves; order Eurypygiformes; family Eurypygidae; genus Eurypyga; species Eurypyga helias. Next base: position 7,679 of record NW_010228365.1, read on the forward strand.
CAGTCTGCGGCGTTATATCCTTCTCCTTTTTCCCCAAATGACTGGTTCATCTACTTAAGTCTTTGGGGAAAGAACAGTCATTTGCTAAATGCTTTTACAGCCCATAGCACAGGAGGGTCCTGACCTGACTGGTCTTTGGCCTTAGAATATTTTAAGGGGATTTGTTATTTATTATTCTTGTGTGTAATGTGTCATGGAAAATTTCGATTGCTCTCGTGTTTTATCAAAGGTTATTTTTTATCCCACTTAAATATGTCTTAGTTGTCCTCAGAGTGTCAGGTTTACAGTACAGCAGCTTCTGTAGTACAGTTATGATACAGATTGCATGGAATGACAGTTGTGTTACAGTAAGACTCGAGGAAATAGTGTAACATTTTGAAGTCTTTCAGTGGCAGCACAAATGACACACCATGATGCCATTTTCCCTTTGTTTGGACTCTGCTGGGTAGCAAACATCTGAAACAAAAATCCTCCTTAGGCAGTTACAGTACTATCAGCAGTACGTGCTCCTCTGAGTTTGCCTTCGTTCAACCCTGCCCAAGGATGAGTGAGCACCATTTTGAATACGAAGGCACTTCAATTTTCACGCGTATTCAATCCTTATTCAATCCTGGGCCTCTGCTGAGACTGGGTTAGTAAAAATGCCACATCTAAAAATGGCTTTATTTGTCCTCAAAGAGTCCAGCTGCAACAGTAGCTGATGTGCCTGCATAAAGCATATTTGTGTGAGAGAGAGTATGTGTGTATTTTTAGGGAGATTCAAACAAAATATTGTGCACAGACAAGTTACTTGAATATTTGCCCCTTTGCAATTGAAAATTCTGGACTGCGCAACCAGCAATTTCTCTGCCTTCCCACAGCAGCCACAAAACTCTCTGAACGCTCAGACGACCAAATCAGTTCAGGACTTTAAAAGCTGGAGGCAGCTCCACTGTCTTGTATTCTTGCATCCACAAATTAGTAGGAAATGCTATCTTTGTCATTTAGTAGTATTGCCGTCTCCATTTGAATTTATTCTACACCAGAGAAAATGTCTTTCGGATTTCTTACTGGCAATGTGCTAAAAAAAAAAAAAAAAA
>NW_010228365.1:8775-32507 GCF_000690775.1 Eurypyga helias
TATCCTAAATTTCCAGGCAGGAAGGCAGGCAATATAGCAGTCATGAGTCTTTCGGGGAACAGACCTTGACAACCCTGGATATTTAAGGTTTCATTGCATCAAAAAAACCCCATAAAGAATAACTAAAAAGAACTCCTCCTACTCCTTTTCAAGTTTCACATCTTAATTTACAGTCACTTTTAGCTCTGTTTTCCCCACATATAAAGCTGACGTGGCTGCCCTATCTTTTTTTTGCCAGGGCCCCTTCCACATTAATTTTTTAATCCAGTGACCATCTTCAATTAAATTCGTCAGAAGTCTCAAAGCTGTAAGTTGTTACAAGTTTTATGAACTTCATGCCTAGGTGGAGGATAGAGACCTGGCTGGTGCTACCACCGAGGGAAGGAAGGTCAGCCCACGTGGGAGCTGGTGTTTGATGGTACATGTGCCCACTGCCTGGCCAACCAGCCAGCAAATGCCAGCCAGTCCTCACAAGCTTTTCTTTACCTGGCAGCATAAATAAGGTGTCGACTGGGGGCACAGGAGGGAGCTGATGGTCCGGTGGATACATCAGGGAGGTTTTGTAGGAGGTGAGCTAATGGTCTGAAAGAGTAAGAGGGTTTTATGGTGGAAGGCAGTAAGATCAGGGAGAGGTAACCACAGGTACAACAGCAGAGGGATTTGTGTAAGAGCAAACCTAGCTGGCGGGGGTGATTTTGGAGAAGATGTAGGACACAAGTTTATGGGAAGCCAGGCTGCCTTAATACGGTTGTTACGACCCTCTTACTGTAAATGTAATTGCTTGTAGACAATGGAAGACAATAATTGTAAATTACAAAATGTAATGCATAAACTGTAGGTTATATATAATACCAGACAATATCCTCCCTGTTAACAGGCTTGAAGTTTAATGTCTTACTAGATTATCATGCCAATAACGAAGTTTTGTTATTTAAAAGAGATACATTATGGGAAAAACAATCATAGCAGCAGTACTCAAGTAGTTATCCACTCTGCAGTTTTCCCATATTTCCAAGCTGTTAGTTGTTTTAAAAGAAGCTATAATTACATTAAATACTTCCCAGTGTTCAAAAACTGGAATTGCTTGGCTTTCCACTGGGTTATTATCCTGTAGTAAACATGGGTAAGGTGTTCAGTTTAATCACAAATAAAAAAGAAAACGGCCTAGTCAACACTACCTCATTAAAATGACCGCACAGCAGAAAACGCTGAAAAAAATTTCACTTTTACATTAACCATTGAAGAATATTAATTTACCCATAACTCTATGCCAATGCTATAGATTTAGGCAGTGCACCTAGATTTTCTTTTCTCTAACTCAAGATAAACACTTTGTCTCATAAAAAGTAACTGATTTTACCAATGGGACTGGATCCCTTTACCAGTAAAATACTGGCAGCTCTAAGAAGACAGACCTAGAAGACCCTTTATAGGTACAGGATCGTCACAGAAGAATATCTGACTCTCCATTCCCTCCACCCCGTCTTGCTTGTTGGTTTGCTTATCTAAGCAACATCATATTTGCCAAAGGAATCCAAAAGAAGGAAGTAACCCGAAAGGTAGGAAAGCTATGGTCAAAACAGCAACTGAATGTTACAACCACTGGAAATCCAAGATGCACAGATCCAGAATAAAATAGAGAATTTCCATCTCCAGTGTAATTTCCGTGGGAATATGCTCCAGCCAATGCTGGCAATTTACCAGAATGTCAGGAAGAAGAGTTAGATGAGTGAGGGTGCACCTGACAAGGAGTCTAGGTATATGGCAGAAAGCTTTCCCCACCAGTAGGGATCCAAGACGTTACAACGAAGTAGTTAATCACTTTCTTACTCAGAAGACAGTGGTGAATATTTAGGGACATTCTCGCTGGATGGCAGCCCACAGACTCCCTCTGGAAACCAGCTGCTGTAAGAAAATTAGGGTATTCATAAAAATAGCTAAGGAGAGAGCAGAAAGATCAGGGCAGCCAGTCTCAACAACAGATAGAAACAGAAACAAATGTCATGGAGGAATGGAAAAGACTCTTTTCCTCCCTGTGCACCAGTGCTAGCGTGGGAAGAGTAAATCAACAAATAATGTATGTAAGACAGTGGTGAAACCAAACATATTTGTGAGAAAGAGCCACTGCCTTTAAAATCTGTGCTCATTTTTTTTTCTGTAGTCTTAATATGAGAGCAATAAAAATGACATTGCAGAGACAATGCAGGTAATATTTTCCTACAATGCATCAGCTATGAACACAAGTTCTATGCTACATAATTGATTGCAAAGCTTTTATTTATCTGTGTTAAGAAAAGGCTGTTATAAGTTAGGGAACTTGCTGGATCATAAAGAAATATACTTTGTGGTTAGACAGAAAATACCATCTTGTAGAGGGAGATCTCATACTATATATACCACTTTGGTTCTCAGAATACAGTCTTGCACTGGGCCCTGTGCAAAAGAATACATCAAAACCGTCTTCTAGGAACCAAGATACACATGTATTAAAACCTGAGGTACGAATTCGTGCATGTTGGTGTATGTCTGTGTAGTCAAAGTGAGGTAGGCTTACATCAATATTCATCAAAGCTCATGTTAAGACCCCCTTTTTATCAGTGACCTTTCCTTTAGAATTTCTGTGATGACACCTGGGGATATCACATTATTTTTCCTATATAAAATTGAGCTCTGAACAGACTTTTAGAAAGATTATGGTGCTAGAGGGATATTTAATGGTGAAATCACTTACTGTAGTACTCATTTCTGAGAGCAAAGGTCTGAAGTGAAATGAATTTGGTTTTCTTGGATTAGTCCTCTGTGGGCAGAGGTCCATGTCTGAAGTCAGCTACATGTATAATTAGGTATAATTTCTACATCTGTTCAATAGAGGTTAATTGAACTATCATAATAATTGAATTCCAGTACTTCTGATTTTTCCATTCGAAGTGTTCCTGTGAGATCAGAGCCAAGTATTCATGATCTACCACATTTGTAGGAAATTCCTGTTGCATTCGGTATTTGGTTTGTGGGTTAATGCAGGGCATTGGTATTTTTCAAACGTCTGAGCACAAACACACATCCAAACTTACAAAATAAACAGGCAAAAGAAAGATCAAAATACATGCTACGTGTACAGAGATCATATTCTGGGAATCCCTCATAACTTACTTAAAGAAACAGACAAAAGCAGGTAGGTTACCAACTGACAAAGCAGGAAAGATCTAATCATTTGACCCATGTATTCTGCAAAAATTTCACTCTTCTTGTGGTGGTATTTTAGATTCAGATTGTATTATGAATATTCAGTACATCAACACTGTGCCTTAATTTTGAGACTGGAATAATACAGCTTTATTTTCTTTCTGCAGTCACAGGTGTGCAAACATATGACAAAAGCATATGCGTGAATGCTGTGTATATTTACTCTTCTGTGTATGCAAGCAGTTACACGCATTTTACAAGGCTACTGCTCACTCATTCAGAAAACTAACAGGTTTTCTTTTACCGCTTCCTTATGAGTAAAAAGTAGACAGGCACTGTGATGAACTGCATCCAATTATACGTTCACCTGGGATCCAACATTATTGGATTATTCTTGGCTCACTACACTTGTCAGACCCACTCTAAATTTTTAAGGAAACAACGTTTGCTTTTCATTTACTCAGTTCAGCGTTTATGAAGAATACAGATACTGAGGTTCTCTGTGCTTTGAAATAGGCAAACTGCTGAGCAAGCTTTTTGCAGAATAGGTAGGAAAGACATTCTCCATTCCCGTGTAACTGTAGGCTTCTCAGGTAGGCCTGCACACTGTCAAAATGGTCAGGGAGTGCAATTTCACCAGAATTCCCTCAGAAATTTAGACATCTTATGAAAAATAATTGAAAATAAAAGTATTCGGACTGAAAAAAGTGTGATTGGAAATAGTGCCATGTTGTCTCAAGGGCTTTATGGACATGAAGCTGGAGTAACCCTGATCTGCCGGCTCACTGGACTGCTTCTCTCACAGTACACAGGGCTGATATTAGCACTGTCTTGCTTTGACGTAGCATGGGAGTTAGGGGAATTACTGCCTCTTCGGGGAGTCCAGCTCGTAGTGGGCAATAGAGGCAAGGCACAAATATATGCCAGTTACTAAATTACCATTTTCGGGTTTTGTTTCATTAATCCTCTCCAACTATTGAACTTTCTGTTTATAAATGATTTTTTTTTTTAACTAGAAGTACAAGTTTCTGAAGAAAGTTATCAATACATTTTACTTTTAACTACAAAATAATCCAGTGAAGAAAGTTTCATTACCGACCTATTAGGAACAGTGTGTTTCTAATTAGAAACTGGTGTTACTTACTGATTTAACACCAGTCTGTAACTAGTCATCTCAAGAACCAGGACTGGTGTTACTAAATGATTTAACACAAGTCTGTAACAAGTCATCTCAAACTTTTAGACTCAGTCAGGCTGGTGGTGCTGAATCCAATGGTGCTCCTGTTTGAACAAGCTGAGGCAAGAGTAGTGCCGAGCTTCAGCCCTGCAGAGAATGCCAGACTGATCCCTGTGCACACACTTCACAGTTTTTGCAACTCAATCCCATAAACCAATTTTAGTGATGCAATGAAGTTCACTGTCTGCTAAGTCATTGTGAATCATAAAGTCCCCATTTGTGTGGTATAAATCAACATAACTATTCAACAATTAAATCTACAATGAATATATTTTTTAAATTGCCAAGCATTATGTTTCATTTTACAAGCTTGCACATGCATTCTTTATAGCTTACTGTCATGTAATGCTTTATAAATGATACTTGATAAACAACAGCTGTATAATCTTAGAAATATTCATCAAGAGGCACATGTATCCATGGTAAATCACTTTTGACTCGTACAGTGCTGGTGGCTGGCACATAATCTTCTAACTGCTTGCATGTGGAACCTAATAGGACGTGGCACTGTGCTTCTGTGAGACCAAAATACATGCAGAAAACATACTTGGGCATCAGTTGCAAGCAAGAATGAAAAACATTTGTCAGGCGCACAGTTCTGAAGTGTAAATCTCTTAGTAAACGCTGTATTTCTGGCACAACACTATGCATATTTTGCATACTGTTTATTTTTAAATTGGACTTCATTACACTAATTTTCACAGTTTATTGGCACTGAAAACTAAAGCTTAGTGAAGATATGGTATTAGGGATTGGTTTTGTTCTCCCATCAGCTAAAACAAGCTGCACCTCCTTGTGCTTCTCTTAGCTATGAGAGTTGTACTAATTCCCTAGATGATGTCATAGTTTATTTCCTATCTGTTGTACACGTTTCAGCTTTCAGAAAAGTTCTTGTGATACAGAATATAGTGTAAGAGGGTTTGGCTATTCTTTCGCTGCTTCTGTACAACTTCTGCAGAACCAGATACCATAGTTCATACGGCACAGTGAGTTTTGGGGAGGAAGAGGTAAGGAGAGAAGGGCGTTACCCACGTGCTGATGGCAACCAGGTACTGTTGCTGTTACTCAGAAGCTGGCCTACAGAATCTAAGTGCTCTGTGATTGCTAACTTTGGTCTCTTTGCTGAATTGAACTGCTCATTAGGGCAGCCTCACCTCTGTTTTATGGAGACTGTGTAGTCTATATTTAACATTTGCACTATACAGTTACAAGTATTGTTCAAGAAGCACCACTATTTATCCTTTATTTAGGATCTTCTGAGAAAGCCAAAGTTTGAGGCACAAACCGTACCTACTCCACTCACACTGTAATTTCCACGACACAGGTTAGGCTGTTTTTTTTAAATATGGATAGTATTGCCCTCACCTAATCATGTAAAACACACCAAACATAAAACCCCAGCTAGGTTTCCTCCAATACCCAATGGAGAGAAACAGACCAATTAATTAAGAGTCAAATTAATCCCATGCTAAATAGCAGCTAAATGGATGAACCTCCCTGTGAAGGGGTCTATCCCTCCCTGTAGACTCTAGAAGCAGCCTAAAAAGCTTCCTTAGAGTACAAACATACTTTTTATAAGGTAGTGTGAAGTGAGATGAGTGCAGCCAGCTGTGCCTGTCTCAGCCTCTGTGCAGCACCCACCGCCTACCCCTAACTACAGAGCAGAGCTGAGTTGTGCGCACATTGCAGAATTTACCCCCACTATGCAAAACAGATGTGGTTCAGGAAAGCAGCCTACTTTACCTGGTTTGTTGTGTCCACCTAAAATAAAGGAGAGCTTTCATATGAGTTCCATAAAGTGGTAGGAAGCTTTTGTTTTCAGGATAACCCTACAAGATCCGGAGTTTGAGGATGCTGCTGCTTGAAAAGGCGTTCACTAGTTGTTTGCATCCACAATATGCACTTAGAGAAATCTGCTGTCTCTGCAGTACCGCGTCTGTGTCCATGTTATGCCAAAGCGTGTCAGGTTTTTTACAGAAGTTAAAGGATTCTCTTTATGTCTTCTTTCCACCCTGGATAGAGGAAAAGCTGGAGCATATATTTTATTCTCTTAAGGAGGGAGACCTTAAGCAGGAGCTCTCAACAAAAGAGGTGCTGCAAAGAAAGCCTCCTGGCAGCGAAATTAAGAGAGGAACTTTGGGCTGAGGGGAAAACTGCACACCTCTGAGACAAATGGCGGAAAATTAAGCAGTTCTTTTCATTTATCAAATCTGAATTTGGAAATACGAATCACATAAGGAAGCAAACTTTGTGGCTTTGCTCTTGCTTCTTAGAACTAATTATTAGGAAGTGTAGAAGATACATTTTCTTAGCCCTTTTTTTGGGAATTGAGGAATTTCAGTAGAGTAACGGGCACCCTATCTGCTGGCTTGGCATCTCTGATTTTATCTGTGCATTATGTCCATGTCTTTTTGTGAACAGATACAGCTGCTGCCAGCTACTTATCCTTGTAACCTGTTTTAGGCCTTTTTAAACCTACGTGGTGCGTTCTTCAACAGTTTCACTTCTTTTAAACATTCCTGTGACCTGTAGAATTAAAGACTGGGTGTAACCTGGTTTAGGCCTTTTTAAACCTACGTGCGTTCTTCAACAGTTTCACTTCTTTTAAACATTCCTGTGACCTGTAGAATTAAAGACTGGGTCTGCTAAACCCAGTCTAAGCGCAGAAAAGTTCCTACCTGTCACTTGAAGTTACATCTCAGTCGACAATTTTTGTCACCCTGCTAACAAAATAGGACAAAAAAGCTTTACAGTGTATATTACTGCCAGTTAATTCTTAACTCTGCAAGACCTTCCCTTCTAGGTGACATGAAGGTTTTCAGCAGAAGGCAGCGACAGGTACTTAAAGAACAAAGCATATACAGAGGCATCTTTTCCCCTTCTATAGTATTCCGGCTTGTGTCAGTTGTTTGGATTTCCTGAAACAGAGGCAGCACATTTAGAATTGTGTTTAAAATCCATTAATGAACCTCTCCTCCAGGGATTCATCTAATTTTTTTCTTGATTCATTTAAATTTTGTTCTCCACCCTAAAGCAATGAGGTCCACAATTACATGGTATATAAAAGCATTTTCTTTTGTTTCTATTAAAACTGCTGCCATTTGAATGGTCTCTAGTTCTTAATATTGTGAAAAACGGGGAATAACAATTCACTACCTACACCCTTGACATAATTTTTTGTTTTATAAATGTCACGACTTGAAGCTAACCTGCTCTGTAGCCTCTGTCTTTGCCAAGGTGTAGTTCTACTGAAAAGTTTTTGAAACAGTCACCAGAGCTGCATGCAGTGTTTAACCTGTTGAACATCCAAGTTTTACTAAGATGTTTTCTGAGTTTTTTTCTCAGTTCCTTTCCTGAGAAGTCCTAACACTCTAGTTGCCATCAGTGGTGGCACCACCTGGCAGATGATCTTGTAGAATGAACCCCAGTAACCCTCAAATCTCTGCCCAGGATGGAGATAGTTCATTCAGAGTCCATTCCTTTTATAATCAGGACTGATTTACTCCAAATGCATTACCCTGCACTTACTGATACTGAACTTCATTTGCCATTTTATTCCACTGTCCTTTCCAGTGAGCTCTGGAGGTCCCTGCTGTCTTACATCCCCGGAAACCCCTCTGCCAGGTAGCACAGAAGAACGATGAACAGTACAGATCCAACTATTGCTATTTAGGGGACCTGTTGGTTGAGAAAGCTGACCGCTTACAGCTATTCTTCGTCATCTGCCTTTAAGTCATTACTAATCCATGGCAACAGCTTCCCATTAAGCCTGTGGTAATTTATTTTGTTGAAGCTTTTAATGAGGCAATGTGTCAAAAGCCTTTTAAAAATCCGAGTTTGTTGTAGCATTAGGATCGCTGTAATATATATGCTTGTTGACAGTTTTAAAAAAGTCAAATACATTTGTAAGGAACATCTTCCCTCAGTAGAAACTGTGCCACGACAATTATGCAATATATTGTGTTTGTCCAGGTGTCTATTAATCCCATCCTTTATTACAGTTTCACCATTTTGCCTGCACAGAAACCAGACTTGCAGTCTATAGATCCAGGATTTCTCTGGAGTCCTTCATAAAGATTGGTGTCACATTCCCCACCTTCTGTTCCTCTGGCAATAGGTTAGACACCACTGTTAGTAGTTTAGCAGTTTTATATTTGTGTTCTGTTATAAATCTTCAGTGAATACCATCTGCTCCTGAAGATTTCTTACTGTTCGGTGTGTCAGTTTGGTCTAAAGCCTCTTCTATTGACACTTGAATTTGAGCCAGTTCCTCAGCCTTATCTCCCATAAGGAATGACTGATATCAGGACCTCATTCTCTTCTGTAATGAACACTGATGCAATAAATTAATTTAGCTTTCCTGCAATAGCCTCATCTTTCTTGAATGTTCCTTTCATACCTTGATTGCCTATTGTTCCCATCTGACTCTCTGTCAGGCTTTCTGGTAATGGGATGTTTGAAAAAAGTTTTATTAATAGGTTACCTGTCCTTACTGTTACTCTGTCAAATCCCTCCTGGCCTGTCATGGTGTCTCTGCATTTACCTTGCTACTCCTTTATATTCTGTTGTTTGGATGTAGCTCCCAGTTTTCATTTTTGATAGCGTTCTCTGGTCTACTGTTTAACACAGATCAGGTGCTTTTTTCCCCCTAATTTATATTTTTGATGATGGCATGTATTTTCTCTGTATCTCTAATGTGAAAACTCTCTAAGTGGTCTTTCTGAAAATATTTTACCCCATTGATTGCTCCTCTTAATTTTTGTTTCACTACTTCTTCATTTTAGATTGTTCTATTTTAAAGTTTTTGTTATTGTGGCAAATCTGTGGCCTTTTCCCCTCCTATAAGGATAATGAATGTGGTCGCTATTAGGGCCCTCTGTGTGGGTGTATATCTGTTCCCTGGGTAGCTGCTCCACAGAACAGTAATCTCTGATACCTGAGGCGGCTCTCACAGGAAATAATGTGCCCAGAAGTATAATCTTTTTTTTTTAAGGTAAATTAATATATTTTCAAAATTCTACTTACTTCCCTTTGCAATAGGAGAAAAGTTAGTAAGACCAAAAAAGCTACCTAGATTTTGACCCTTTCTACCTAAAATTATAATAACACAGTATGACACTGACTGTGCTGTCTACTATGTGTCATGATTCAAATTCTGAGCTTGATTTTACTCTGCTGATTTTTTTCTTTTCCTACCCCAGTGCAACTTTGATAAGGTCAGTGCATCTGCCTTTCTGATTTATACTACTTCATATACTACTTTTACTTAGTAGAAGTAAGATCCAAATCAGGTCCTAAATCTGCAAGTATACCTAAGAGAGATACTATATTCAGTTGTACTTGCAGACATATGTACCGTGTGGTCATTTTCCAACAGCCTTTTATTCCACCTGCTTTCCTTCTTCACAGTTCTTTTAAATTTATGGCTTACTGTGCTGGTTGCACTTACATGATTTATTTTTCAGTGGGAATCGAGAACTCTACAAATCTTCTGACTAGCTAACTTTCACCTTCCCTGCTAATTTGTGTACTTATGAAGGAATTTAGCCATAAATCACCAATAACACAGCTATCTTAGCAAAACCAAATGTCATCCATTCATTTGACTTCCGGTCTCAACACCGTCAAAACGCCAAGGGGTGAGCAGGAGATGAGTGTAAGTGCCACACAGCAGTGCATTTAATTTTTCCATTTGTCATATCATGTCAACTCATACTCTTCAACATCATGCCACTTAAGGTGTGAGCAGGAGTATCTGTCAATATAATCTTCAGGACATCTACAAACAAATTTAATCAGCTGAACACAAGGGTGACTAACAAACTCCAAAGAGACTCAAGAGTCTTCTCTGGAAGCAGGAAAGATATCAGCGCTTTGCTCAGGAGCTGATCTGTGTCACTGCCCTGCACTCTTGTACTAAGTGATTTCTTCTGATGTTTTGTACCAGTGGGTATGAATCTCTACCTGCATATTTTACCAGGGATCTCCTTCAGTCATCACAGACACCACAAAACATTTCTGCACAGAAAAGGTTTTGAACCTTTTGAAAAGAAATTTCAAATTAGAGCAGTTTTAAAGACTAGCTACAATAATACTACTTAAAAAACCCAACCCTATAGCGTGAAAGGTGAGAATGATAGGAACAGATCATGGAACTTCTCTCCAGATTAAATGCATATTTAATTCTGGTACACTTTCTGTCATTTGGTCACTTGTGTAATTTTAAAGTGATTTTCTCAAACAGCTAAGTATATTTAGTTAGCTTATATCTAAAAATCTAAAAGGAGGTTGCTGTAGAAGCTGCTTCTTGTACCAGAGTTGGTCTTGGTCAGAGTCAAGGTGAGGCAACTCTTACGTTTCTGTAGCAAGTCAGCTTCTCACTTTATTTCAGCCTTACACGTTCAGGAGATGGGAGGCAAGAAGGTGCTTTACTTACTGAATGTTTTGTTGCAATGGAGAGAAATCTAAACTCTTATTTCTGATCTGTGACAGCTGCTGGCACGAAGTTCTGGCAAGCCAAAGCTGATAAAAGCCAGCTCTGATCATGCTCGTTTCTTGCCATGAAGTGTTGCGAGCTTCTGTCGTTCTAAGTAAATCCATCCAACTCATGAATCATAATCTATCAGAGGTTGCTTTTATCTTTCAGATTCCAGTGAGATCTATTCTATACCTCTGCTTCCTACACCTAGTATAAATTTTACGTGTGGTTATTACTTAACTATGCAACTGCTCACTTGGTTTTTATGTGTGATTAAATTTAAATGGCTAACAAAGAAAAATGTTCTTAAAAATTCATTTTATGATGGTAAGGAAGTGTTAATTATTGTGTTATCTCTACCAAAAGTTATGTCCATTGTCAAGACAAGCTATAACTGTTTTTGCTTCTTTGTTTAATGAGGGTGCATTTCTTGGACTATATTGTGTCCCATTACTTTTTTCCCCCCTTTTTGTAATGAAGCAGGGTTTGCCATTCAGTTTAGATCTGTGCTAGTGTAATGTTGCCTTGGCAGCTGGCAGAATTAGACAAAATGAAGATAAAAATATAATCTTGCTCCTTTTTAATCTTCCATACTCCCTATTATTTCTGTTTATTTTTTCAAGAGATTGGACTTCAAGACTTTGGCTCCACTTAGTGCCTGTTCAGTTGTTTATGCCCCTTATCAAGAAGAGCTCTGTTTCCTAACTGAGCGTGACATCCCTGCTTTATGGGTGTCATCTCCGTGTTGCTATCAAGGAGACATTCTTGAATTTCCTACCTTCATTACAGCTCTCCTTTCCTCGGCCCACTATGAGTAACACAGTTTCTCTCTAGTGATGCTTTCTTCTCTAGTTTTAAAATCTTGGGTTTGTGCACAGTGGTTTTAACCATATGTAGAAGTATTATGACTCCTGTATTTTATCAGAGGTAGGACATTATGTGAGGAAGGGTCTGCTTGCAAAAGAAATTATAGTGCATAGTGCCTTGGCTGTATATCCTGCAGGTAAACTGACTGATATTTTAATTTCCTTGGACTCTTTTGAAAGCTCTCTAAATGAAGGTTCTGAAGAAAATATATAACTTTGGTTATCACACTTTATGGTTATTACTGTGTACACATTAAACGTGAATTAATGCAATAAAACAGTACATTTCACATAAAAAATACTGTGAATTTCACTGCTGTTGCTGACATGCCACATGTATCACTGTAATTATGGGTTACAAATCCTGGGTAAGTAAGGCAGTGTTACAGTTTTTGAAATTCCCCCATTATGTGAATTCTGAAAGAATGCTGCAGCTTGCATTTAATCTATCTTGTCTGGTAGGCCTTTCAAAAAAGCAATATTGACGCTGGATTTATCTTTAGTTTGATGACAGTCAGAGTAAATAAGCATGTGGCATGTACTAGTGCCAAAGAAAATGTTGGGGCTTGCTCCTCCCTGAATTAGTCTGATGGTGTGATACTGTCACAGAAACTGAGCAGGAGAGCTCGGAGGCGTTCTGCCTCTCCAGGGCAGTTACAGCCCTAACACATCAGGGGAGCTCTCTATTTAGTACTCATTACTTTTGCTTCCACTCCACATATTTGTCTCAGGTTGCCTGAAGTGTGTTGTTTTTTGATAAATCACTGATCAGAAACGTTTCTTTTTAAGCATTTATGCAGAAGAGCTGTGAATGTGCAAACCCCCATATTCTGAAGATAGCAAATAGCCCATACCTGTGTATCTTGGAACTTAGACAAACAACTGAGTTACGAGGACTTAAAGAATTGTGACCATATGCATCTCTTTAGCCTGCTGAAAACCTCTAGCAGAGGTTTAAGCTAGCACATTTTACTGCATGCTTCCCATGAGTGAGGAGTATGCAGATAGCTACCATGGCTCCGCTGAGATAGAATATCACAACCAGCTGTGATAATTCAGCTGTGCACGTGAGCCTGTGACAAAGTTATTTGTTATATTAACGTATTGTTTGTTCTACTGTGTCCTTCATTCATTGTCAGTAGAGAATCAATGTGGTCTTCCTACCTTTGTGCTTCACAGATATCCCATCTAAACACAACTTTTGTACTCTTTTCCAGCATGCATAATCATACTTTATTTCTCCTGCTGAGCCATTTAAGTGTGGAATTTCCTCCAGTGCTGATCCTCTGGTCATTCAAATCCCTCCTTCAGTATCAAGTCTTCCCAAAAGCTTATCTATGTTAAACCATTAAGTTAAGAAATGTTGTCATGACGTTGAGAAAAATCCACATACCCTACCTAGTACATGAGGAGTGCCCTAGATGAGGTGTAGGTCAGTAAATTTACTGAATATAGCCCTAGTTTCCAACAAACTCAGAGCAATTCCCTAAGCGAGTTACAGCACAACAACGATCCTGGGCAAGCAGATGTGTAGCTCGTTGAAAGGGTCTGGGGGAAAGGAGCAAGATTGGAAGGGAAAGGTACGAGAATGAGTTTATCAGCTAAAAAAAAGAAATCTGGGATGAACCTATTATGACTGTGGGGAGCTGGGTTTAAACCTTAGGTCTCTCATTCCTTTGGATAAATGAAATCTCAGTGTTCCATTTATTAATACAGATACTACTCTGTTGTAAGAATAAATTATTAGAAAGCATGCAAATTTTGTAACAATTAGGTATTGCAACAATGTAAGTATTTCAAGAGATTAAATGTCTTCTAGGGTTGTATGAATAGTTTCCTTTTCAGCTCACAGTCAGTTGTCAACACTTTCAATATGCACTAAAGACACGAGATGCAGATGGTCAGCACCTGCTTGCCATCGTCTGGTCCTTCGGGCATTTGATTCAGCTGTGTACAGTACTAAGTGCACTGTCACTGCTTAACAAAAACATCATAAATAATTACTGTAATTAATAATGAAGCTACTTCCTTGGGCTAGTCGTGCTTTCTTTGTCACTTCTGCTGTATGTAACAGTGCTAATCTTTTAGGCTAAGTAGCTATTAAATTCTGAGTTTTGTGAGTGGTTTCTAGCAGCAGAAGAAATGAAATATAATTAGAAATTTGCCTCGTATTTCTGTTTATCCTCAGAGAATAGGCATCAATTCTTGCTTGCCTGAACACATTAGGAATCAGTCAACAGGAGACTGCTCATAATTCCCAATTATAATTCCAAATTTTTCTACCCAGTTCCTAGTCCCTAAACACTGTCCCTTAACCATGCTACTGTGATTCCTTTGCTATCCTCTGGGCTTTTCTGCTGCCTTTGTGGTGGCATCTGACTCACAAATATTTACAAATACATCAGAACAACACTCAGTTTCTGTATTTCCATTCAAACCCCAGGGAAAACTCTCAAATGTGTAGTTCCATGGATGTTTTCTCCAGCAACAAAGACAGTTTAAAAGGATCCTTCCACTATCTGGCCCCTTTCACTTGTTTTTATGCCCTGCTTTAGCCACCCAGTGCTGCAGTTAGTCCTCTCTGCAGTGCCAGTGCAAATGCTGGTAGTATCCCAGTGTACCCTGATCCCTGACATGCTCCAAGCTGATCATTCCTTCTCCTGGTTTTGGAAGCTCTTTTGCAACAAATTAAAAAAAGAAAAAAAAGAAAGAAAAGAAAAATAATTTAAAAGAAGCACCACAGCTGGTTGTTTCATGCCTTTGCCTTAGCACACAGCCCTACAGCGCAGCTTGCGATGGTAAAACACAAGGAAGAGCAGAAACAAACAGGAGCAAAGGGAAGCGGGGATCTCATCTGCGGAAAAAAAAGCAGTGCTAAGGCACACCCTCAACCCTCATAGCTCAATGCTTATCCCAGCCTTGTGTGTTGGTTTGTGATTGGGACACAGTCTGATATTGTTCCAAAATAAAGAGGAATGTGACTGTTTCCTGACTTAACCTGACTTGAAAGTAGCAATTACACCTACAGGTTCCATAAGGTTTGTGATGGCCAAAAGAACAAAGACGTTCTTTGGGAACCAGCCAACCTCCAACATAACAGTAAATCAGTATCTCCCTCCATTGGGCTCTGTTCCAGTTTTCCTTTTCACCTAAACCTAGCTGCTATCAATTAGCTATCCTGTCTTTCCCCTTAGTTTCAATGGGCAACCTGAAAATACGATGACAGAGGTTCAAGAAATTGAAGGAGACAATTGCCTATGATGATTTGTTATGTATTTTGTTACTTTAAAAACTCTTCTTTGCCACCACACAGCCTTAGGGATGTTTTGTTATTATCACTGTTGTCAGTTCTGAACACTAAAATTTACTGTATTTGATGTTAAAATCTCAACTCAAGGTTGTAATATCTATAAAGAAAATATTGCTATAAAGATTAAACTCTGAAGGGGCTGTTCACATCCGTGAGCAGACAGTAAAATAAATACTGAAAATCTTATCTTTTTCTATTTATCCGAGAAGCAGGAAACAATATGAAAAACATTTATTTCTATTTGACAGAAAATACTTTTAACAATACATAATCATTATCAGTCAATACTCTGAGAGGTTGCTGTAGATAGTATATGTCTGGAAGATGCTTTTCATGATGACCTTTAAATGCCACAGTCCTAAGTGATCATGCAGAAAGAATATTCCTTCATTTTGATATCTACTAGGAAAAAATCAAATTGCTTTTGGGTATAAGCAGTAAGTCTGACAGTGGGACATATCTATACATTGGCTCACTCTGCACAGTGAGAAATGAACAGGGGAACACTCCGAATTCTAAATCACTACCTTTGGGCATGGCATTTCCTACTGGAAACAACACTCGATTCATTACTCTTTAAATACTATGTCAATAATTTTTCTAAATCATCCATATAATTTTTTCTCACTAGTACATCAGATATGCTATACAAAATCATGCTTCCAAATGCAGTTCTAGCACATTAGTGTTTGTCTAATGGTCAGCAGCAGGATTTTGCATGAATATTAACCTCTTATCCAACTATGCAACTAATAGCATTATTCAGAGTTACAGTAATAATATATTTTCTCAAATTTGGAAATGCAAAACTCTTACGTTGTGTCAGATGATTCAACAGAAGGAGCAGAGGTGAAACTTTTTGTATGGGGAAGGTACTCGGTATTTGTATTTTCAGAAGTTTTTGTGTCGTCTTCTGAATTATTTCAAATGAGTGACAATATTTCATACTGGCCATAAGACACTGAACAGAAGGGACATGTGGGGTCAACAGTCTTAACAAAAGTAAGACCTAGCCTGTATATGTTGGCCAAATCTTGGGTGCAAACGTTCATTTTTTTCATTCAAAGATGAGAATTCTAGAAGTAATTGCAGTGACTGATGAATTTTGAAATTAAGAGCAAATGTGAATTTAGACAAATACAATCTGCATATTGAATCTTGCTGAAGTATTTATATTTGTTGAAATATGGTCTTTCCGCAGCAGAAAAAATGCTTAGGAAGCAGATAATTACTCGTACAAATCAGATTATCTTCAGAAGAAAATGACATATTCATAAATGGAGAAGAGTGCCCCCAAACTCTGGCTGCTTGCCTAAAGTAAAATAAAATATCTGTAATATTTTGTATTGCAGAATGTAGCACATGTGGAGTGGGGAAAACTAACTTTGTGAAAGTGTGTGGAACTGACACACTTTTGTTTCCTTTTCTCATCTTTTTAAAAATCTCTCTCTTGAATTTAACTTCCCTTCTATGCCCCTTTACATCCAGTAATCCCCAAGCTCTTTAAATCATTAATGAATGAACCAGGCTGAACCAGGCCTCCCACTGATTTTATAAAGCACGAACATATAATTAGGCTAATTTACAGAAGGAAGAATTTCTGTACTGGAAGGGTGAGTGACAAATCCAAGATCCCAAAGGACATCCAAAACAGAACCGGTTATAAAACCTTATGACTTTTAACAACAAATCTATTTATTTTTACCCAATCTAATTTTGCAGTAGTTGTACAGGAATAGGTGCTAACATAAAATAGTATCTACCCTTAAAAAGAGAGTGAGCACTCATCAAATTAATAGGCTGATCAACTTACGCTTTCATCCCTTGTTGCAAATTCAGATCTGCAGGATCCAGACCTCAGGTCTGGACTCACAGCATCGGTGGTGGGACATGCAAACCTAGGCCTGCTTCCCAAGAGGACCAAAAAACATCTGTTGCTGTAGCATCTG
This sequence comes from Eurypyga helias, assembly GCF_000690775.1. Classification (NCBI taxonomy): domain Eukaryota; kingdom Metazoa; phylum Chordata; class Aves; order Eurypygiformes; family Eurypygidae; genus Eurypyga; species Eurypyga helias. Next base: position 25,799 of record NW_010228365.1, read on the forward strand.
CTGAGAAGCCAGTACTTGTAAAAAAGATTTTACTTGACAGGCACTGAGGAAAATGAAACAAACTAACCAAAATACAACTTACATTTTTCTTTAAGTCCGCTGTGAAAACATTTAAGCAATAACGTGGTCTCTGTGACTCAGTAGAGGACTCAGTTTGTTGTCAATCCTTTATTTAAAGCTCCTCTAACCTAACCACGTAAAGGAAAATAATCTTCAACCTATTTTTGTGCTATGATTAAGTCTGCATGAGCTCCAAAATCAGCCAGGACTGACAGTAGTGAAGAGGGTCCTGGGATATTTAGCTGTGATACGCTGCTTCTGTGAAGGTCATCACTTCTTTCAGTCAGAGTGAATGATTGACTCAACACGAAGTTCATATTGCACGACATACTTTCAGAAATGATTCATGTTAATGGTGTATCTCAGGGGATTGATGTTGAACAGAAGCTACATCTCAAGCTTAAAAAATGATTTAGCAATATGAAAGCCTACAAACCAGAGCTCACGTAGACACATTTGATGGTAAACATCAGAGAATAAATACAACTAAAAGTCATAAAATTGGATAGACAATAAATCTGACAGTTTAAGACCTTTTGGGGCTCAAATCATAAAAAACAAAATTACTTACGCAGCCATTCCTCGATTCAGCCGTGCATCTTTTCCTGAGATGCAAACAGAAGACGTTTTCACACTTCTGACAAGTCGGAGCAGCTCAAGGAAGTAGCTAAGTCAAAAAACCCAACAAAGTACAATACCGAGGAAATACTGCTCCCCAACATTGCCATCTCCCCCCACCTCAGCATTCGTGGGATGTATGTTTAGCAGAGTATCACTGGAAACCCTTTTCCAGATTTGGAAACATGGCAATGCAGGCCGTGGCTGGGAGGAAAGGTGACGCACCATGCTTGTGTTGTTCTTCTTGGGAGCTGATGCTCATCTGCCTCCCCCAGGCCAACACCCCCCTGGTTTCACACACCTGAAAGCATTTCACACATGAAAGCATTTATTGGCTCATGTTGAGCAGCTTGAGACCCTGTTAGAGGAGAGGCCATGTTATGCTGGGGAGTTTAAAGCTTCTATGTCAGCGTTTCTGTCTCTGACCTGGCTGCTGGACTCATGGCCCTGCACTGTGGTGGCTCTTCGGAGCGTGTAGGGGCTCACCAGCCCAGCTGAAAGGCCCCTGCTCTGCAGAGAAGTCCCTGGGTGAGTATGGGTGGTATGGGCGTCGCTCTGCTGACTGAGGTGGCATGGCAACTGTCCCTGGCCTGGTGAAGGCCTGTAAGGTGTGTGCGTATGCGCCTTTGTGACTTCATGTGTGTTTGCGTTCCCAGGCAGAAAGACAGGTAGGGAAATCAAAGTTGTTTAGGAGTGACTGTGCTTGAGTTGCTGAGTGCGGAAGAAGAAGGCTGGGAAGAAGTCACTTAAATGTCTAATCAAATCCAGATTATGGAGCTCTTTTTTCCCCTCTTCAAAAGACTTTTCCAAGCCTTCCTCCCCGCCTTCCCTGCTCCCCCCCCGATGCTGGCATTGGTACAGGGAAAGGGATTGTCCTTGGCCAAAAAAATCAATTTAAAAAACATGAAGTCAGAAAAGAAAACACTAGATAAGTTGATTTCTGTCTGAGTTTACAGTTGAGGGGGATTTCTGCTGAGAGGAGGTGATGTTTTGCTTGTGATTATCTGTCTGCATTTAGATAGGTATAAACACAGAAGTAGATTTTAAAGATTAGGTTGGTAATTTGACAGATTAGCTTCTTATATTTTTGTTGTTACTATTGCTGTGTTATGGCATGACTAAAAGATTTTTTCCAGTATTGGGCTCAGAAATACAAGCTATCTCCAACTTCTGCTGCTGTCCAAATAATACGTCTAGCACCCTAAGCTTCAGAGGAAATGATAAAAACCTCACAGCCAGTGAGTGTTACACAATAACTATTTATCACTTTTAAAAATCAATAATTATGAGGGGTCTGTATATTTTTGATATCTATGTGATTATTCAGTCCTTTTTTTATTTTATTGAATTCTTAGTCTCAATGATTTCCAATGGCAGTGAATTTCACGGCTGAAACGGATTACAAAAGTATTGAGCTTTCTGCCGCTCAGTTGCGCTGAATAGTTCCTTTACTTTTATAAACAAGGTCAAGCTGTGGGTCCTTGACTCCCTGCTCTAGAATGTGTATTATCGTTCAGATTCATATTTGTAAGGTAAGAGACTTCTATCATTTCCAGGAAAATTTTCTTTCCTCTTCAGCACCCATTTGGAAGCTGGGAGGCACATACCCCACTATACTGTGCCTCTGTTTCTGTACTGCTGCTGTATTGCTCTCCCCATTCCTGGTTACTGCAACCCTTTGCACAGTCCTGTAGCTGATTTGCTTTTTTGACTGCAGTTGCGCATTGATCTGGGTACAGTGATGTCCCAAGTCTCCTTTAGATGATACAGTCAGCTTAAAGCTTTCTAGGTTGAACAAATTATTTTTCTTTGAAGCCTGACTTTTGAATCTCATTGTTATCATGCTGACTTTTCACTTATCTTATTTAAGTTTCTTTGGTATTCACTAGTCATCTCAGGTCCTGGTACATGTATACAACTTAGTCTCTTCGAGGGCCTTTGTTGCCATGCTATCCTTTCCAAGTCATTAATGAACCCGTTAAACACCGTGGCACATCATAAGGAACACCTGGGGCAGTTAATATACTACTGTGATGGCATTTGGTCATTTAATCTTACTTGGTTTTCATCTGTACTCAGGCCTAGACTGCAGCAATCTTAACGTTTTGTAGTTAAAACGTTCAGACTGTGTCCTGACCTATCTGTTAAATGTACATTCATTTCATATTTATAATTAATTCCCCTAGGACTAAGGATTAATTGAAAGCTAAAATTTTAGAAATACTTTTGAAATTTTAAAGTCTACTTAAAAACCAACCAAACAGAACCACCTGTGAAACTGTGGTGTCATTACCTAGTCAAGCCTTTTACACTTGTTTTGTAGGAACTGTAAAAAAATTACTTTCTGATGCTTAACATATTTTCTTACCAGATGCATGGTTTTATGTTGCCTTGTCCAGCTATTGTTCTAGTATTTTTCATTTTATATATATATATACCTTTAGTCTAACCATAAGGAATGCTTCAACTCTCCAGTCAAACAGAAAGGCACATAACATGAGATCACATAAATAATTTGTTGAACAGAGGCAGCAACCCAGGATTCCCCTATCTCAAGAGATCAACACCACCTATATTTCTTGATTAATGATCAAAGGAACAGGAAATTTATCATAATTCCCCAGCGATCTCTGCCCTGATGTTTATCTGTCACTTTCTAGTGACTTTCTTCATGTGAATATGCCCAGTTCTACGAGGGTAATATCATATTTCTAAAACTCTTATCTATAGACAGACTATCTTGTACTGTAATTTTTCTTACACTTTTCCCATCTAATTTTTTTCTTGTACATTATAGGATATGAATGAAATGAAAGGTTTTGCCCAGTTTGAACAATTGCACATCTGATTTTCTGGGTTTCTTTTTAAATGTAGCCTGATACATATTTTTCAGATATGGGCAGACAAAAGGCAATACAGATTTTCAGCATGGATGCGTTATCTCACTAGTTGTTCTTCTTTGCACAACATGGGAGGTGATCTTGGCATGCTAATACTGGGATATGAATCAATAATAAAGGAAAGAAAAAGGCTGAAGGAAAAATAATCTTCCTAGAAATCTTGGAATAACATTTTAAAATCAGGTCTTCATCAAATTCATTAAATTTTCCATCATGAATATTTTATTTTTCCTAACTTGACCACAAAAAACCTGCTTGGCCTCTCTGAAATCAGAAGGAGGATTTTACTTCATCTCATAGAATCTGCTTTTTAGCAAACAATAATACAATAATGTCAAAACTTAGGCTGGAGAAACCCTGTTTTAGTTGTATTAATCACCTCTGCTGAGCTTCAGGAGCTTTACCAAGGTTAGCAAATGTGTGGAGGTAATGTGCCTGTAAAAAACATTCCGTGTTTCTTTGAGACTTGGTGATTATTTTTCTTTGTCTTTTGAATTAACCAAGTAACAATTACTATTGGCCTGATAAGCCTTACGTAAAAGTGAGGCATTAATTCTATCTTTATCATCATAAGGCTGTCTAATGTTGTGGATGGCTGCAAGAAGTCTGAAAAGATGAAATAATTTTGAGAGAAGGCTAACCTTTCTGATCTGAAATAAAATCAGGATTATTTCATTATTTCCTTCCCTTCTAGCAGATATGTGAACTGTGGCTGAGATTTATCTAGTTTACATTGATGCTGATTTGGAGTGGCCCAAAGGGGTCTGCTTTGCTGCATGAATAGTTAAAGTATAGCTTGCATCAATCTTTCTTTCTCCTTCTGCCACTCCAGGGTACTTCTGCCTGCTACCCAATTTATAGATTTCAAGGTGGAGCGGGACAAATATGTGCTGAGATGCCCCTTTGGGAATATTCCTGGAAGACCATTTGTGCTCCATGGTTTACCTGAACAGTCTGAGAACACCAGATGAGCACAGCCTCTCTTAAAGTCACATTTCTTCAAGGCAATGATTTAAAAGCACAGTCATATCCACATCCTGTTACTGTTCATGGTGGGATGCTTAATCCACTAGAAGGATGACCCCATATTCCAAGTCTCATTCACAGGCAGGCAGTCAAACACACAGTGAGGATCTTCAAAAGCACAAACAGAGGGTAAGCCTCTGATTCTCTTTGACTTTCAGTAGGACTGAGAAACCTTCCTACTCCTCATGCCTCAGAACATCTCCCATAACCAATAAAATGCCAAGCTAGAAACATTGCACTGCCGCGAGGGTGACTTATGCTGAAGATAAGACCATGTTTCTGAGTTTATTGAAGCCATTGTTTTGGATAGTTTTATAGCTTAACCTTCCGTAAGTGTTATGAACACCATATCCTTTAAGATTACAGGGAGAAGAAATTTATCTAAAAGACAAAATGTCTAAGTAATGAAAGGAAAATGCTGGGTTTGTATCAAGTTTAAGATTTAATGCAGACAAACGTGAACTGCCTTGATATGCTTATTGTAGTGTCTGTATTAGGACATGTTTACAGAGGAGAGGGTGGAGAGGCAGAGGAAGTTTCCCCATGAACATTGCCATGTGAGGTACTTATGCCAGGCACATAGTGGGGGACCAGCTGTGCAGTTCCCCCTGCTTCTAAGCACACTGAAGCTGCATCCACTCTTACCATCCTTCCACACATCCTTAATCGTGGTATTTCAATTTATTGTACACTAATTAGATAGACCTGTTGGTTGAAGGAGAAGAATCAACACCCAGTAATTACTTCATTGTAAAATGTAATGAGTTTTGGAACCTGGCTTACTGTAAAAATTGCAGCATAATAAATAGAATGCGGTTTTCCAACTATAAACTAGCAGTGAATTCTGTTAGTGTATTTCTTCATGAAACATGTTTATGTGATAGTCTTCCAATTTTATGGCTGAAGTTTATCACCATAAGGTGCATTTCATGACAGCCAAATAACTACATTCAGTTAGACTTGTCACCATGTGCCTTCAGTATCAAGACACATGCTGATTGTATCAAGTACCGTTGACTGTCTTAGTGCTGCAAATAGAAAAGATGATTACACTGTTCTCTTTAGATGTGATGTAATATTATTCACCTCACTAAAAACTGAAGGTCAAGGTTGTCTGAGAACATGAGAAAGATCATCTATTGAAAGCTTCATAATGTGATGATAATGCACTAAGAGACACAGCAGTAGTTTGACATTAATATTTCTGTGATCTCTTATGTGAGAGGCACATGTAGTGCATATTCTATAAACTAAGCAAGTGGCCTACTGGTGTATTTATATAGCAACCAGAACAATTCCAAGAATTCCAGTGCTACCATATTTTGCAGACTTTTATTTGTCCCACAAATGTCAGTAAAACCAGTTTATGCTCTTGAGTGAACTTACAGCTGATTAGTACCTTATCAGTATGTTTGATATTGACCAGTATGATCTCCCTGGGCCTGTGAGAAAGCTTGTGTAAAAGATGGGATAGTTATGGAATCTACTGAAGTTGGTTTTAAGTAAAAAAACTTGTGTGAAACCATCGGCAACATGATTTGTATCGCATGACGATAGTGGACATGTTTGAGCCTCATTCCAAAAGTAAATACGTGCATATCATGGTGCACCACTTGTGTAATTTGAATGGAGGTATGTGCTGGTTTTAATCTATATACATTTAGATAAGAGCCACAGTGGTTTTAACTTTCTTGTTACAACTTTGAAATCTGTTGTGGTGCAGAATATGTATCTGCCAGTCAGGTGGGCTGGAGACAGGTGTGAGAATTTGGGCAGTGATGTATGTCTGGGGATTCTAGTTGTGACAAAGACTTGAAAATACAGGAGGCTATAAAATTATTCAGGTAAGAAACTTAAAATGCAGGCATGATTGATTTCTGGCAGTTGCACCTTAAGCAAAAGGTGCATCACTTAAAGAGGGGCAAGTGGAAGGCAGAGAGTGCAGGATCATGGAGAGATGTGCTGCCCAGGATGGAGCCCAGTGTGGGGATACCTCTGGCTGCCTGATTGCCATAGCTCCCCGTCTTTGCCCTACGCCGGAGAGACTTGGTCCCATGCTGCCTTGTTGTTTGTGGCCCTGTGAGACCGACACCACCCCTCCCCCC